>NC_079519.1:14159696-14230946 GCF_000801105.2 Raphanus sativus
GACAGTGTGAGTCAAACAATATATGATATTGAAATCAAAAAAGGTGCTGCGACATCTGTATTACTTATTATACTTTTTTTTCTTCAGTATTCTAAAAGAGGAATGAGATAAATTCAACGTTGGACTTTGTACCAGCTATAGCAACCAGTTGGAGTTTGTTGATTTACAATACAATCAGATAGATGTTTATAGACAACCATCTTCTAACACACGCATCCAAGTAATGTATGGATCCTGGTCAGAAATCAAAATTCTTATTGTTTTTTGTTTCATCAGTCATTTGCTTATGTTGTTTACTTATCTACAGATTGGCAGGTAACCCAGTGTGTCTGGAGCTGGGCAACAGTGCAAGTTACTGCTCAGAAATCCCATACAATACCTCTTATTCTACGATTCCGACAACCTGTCCTCCGTGTGATCAGGGCAGGGAAGCGAATCCTTCTTGCCGCTGTGCGTATCCATTCACAGGAACATTCTATTTCAGGGCTCCTTCTTCTCAGGGTTATTCAACACCACCAACTTGATATTCTTCAGAAGAATATAACTGGTTTCTTCAATAAGTTCAGTTATCCAGTGGATTCCGTAGCTGTCAGAAACATAAGAGAGAACGCAGCCGATCATCAGCTTCTAATCGATCTTTTAGTCTTTCCATTGGGCAGAGGGAGATTTAATGAGACGGAAATGTCACTTGTTAATTTTGCCTTTAGCAACCAGACTTATAAGCCTCCTCCTATATTTGGCCCTTACATTTTCATAGCCGATCCCTACACTAAGTTCTATGGTATGATCAATACAGACAGTCAAATCCAATCTATACTGGATCAATATGACTCCTTTGCTCTGTCTTTTTTTTTTCCACAGATGGAGGAAGTTCTAAGTCATTAAACATGGGCATCATAATCGGAGCAGCAGTTGGTGGGGTGATTCTTCTGTTGTTGTTAACTTTAGCTGGGGTTTACGCTCTCCGCCAGAGGAAGAGAGCAGACAGAGCAACTGATCAAAAATATCCTTTCGGTAAGAGGAAAAAAGGTTTAGTACAAAAGATTTATCCCTTGAGACTGAAACTGCTGACTGCTTCTCTTTTGTATGTTTCAGCCAAGTGGAGTACGAGCAAGAGCAGTATTGATGCTCCACAGCTAATGGGAGCAAAATCTTTTACTTTTGAAGAGATGAAGAAGTGTACAGACAACTTTTCAGAGGCAAATGATGTTGGGGTGGAGGTTATGGCAAGGTTTGTGTCTTTTCAGTGACCTTGATCCATGGCCTTTATTTGAAAATCTGATCCCAAATCTGATGGTAAAACAGGTTTACAGAGGGATTCTTCCCTCGGGGCAACTCATTGCAATCAAAAGAGCTCAACAAGGATCTTTGCAAGGAGGTTTGGAATTCAAAACTGAGATCGAACTACTTTCAAGGGTCCATCATAAAAACGTTGTTAGACTTTTGGGCTTTTTGCTTTGATCGAAGTGAACAAATGCTTGTATACGAGTACATTCCAAATGGCTCTCTTAGAGACAGTCTCTCAGGTAATATACCAAACCTCTTTCTGCAAGGAATGATAATAATTCTGGGTGCTGAATATTTTTAAAAATAAAGGGAAGAGTGGGATAAGACTTGATTGGTTAAGAAGGCTCAGAATAGCACTGGGTTCAGGGAAAGGCCTGGCTTATCTTCATGAGCTTGCTGATCCTCCAATTATACACAGAGACATCAAATCAAACAATATATTACTTGATGAAAATCTAACTGCAAAGGTTGCCGATTTTGGCCTCTCCAAACTTGTGGAGACCCTAAAACTCATGTGACAACACAAGTGAAAGGAACTATGGTGAGTAGATAATCATCATCATCTTTTTTCCATTTATCATATACATTTAAACTCACAATATATCTGAAATTAGGGCTACTTGGATCCTGAGTACTACATGACAAATCAGTTGACGGAGAAGAGTGATGTATGGGTTTGGTGTGGTGATGCTTGAGCTATTAACCGGTAAAAGTCCAATAGAGAAAGGTAAATACGTGGTGAGAGAGGTGAAGATGAAGATGAATAAGTCGAGGAGTTTGTATGACCTGCAAGAACTGTTGGACACGACAATCATCGCAAGCAGCAGCAACCTTAAAGGGTTTGAGAAGTACATAGATTTGGCTCTTGAGATGCGTGGAGGAGGAAGGAGTGAATAGACCATCATGGGTGATGTTGTGAAAGAGATTGAGAACATAATGCAACTTGCTGGTTTAAACCCGAACGTGGATTCAGCATCGACTTCAAGTACGTACGAGGAAGCAACCAAAGGATCCGGTGATCCGTATGGCAAGGACTCTTTCCAGTACAGTGGGAATTTCCCATCTTCAAAGCTCGAACCCCAATGATCGAGTTTTTTTGATATTTTTTAATTGATTTCATACGTGAAATGCCTTGTGAATGTGGTGGATTGCATGATTTAATTGTTGCTATGTCAATAGTTTGTAAAAGTATGCACGGCTAATTTTATTTGTGTGATAAATTTTTTGGTGTTATACGTTTTTTTAGAATTAGGGCATGACTGATTTCCCCGTAATCACCCACAAACGCAGTTTTTGGGGTTCGCAGCGGTTGTTGGCGTTTCGAAACAATCATAGAAAACGTTACAAATCGCTTTAAACCGTTCCGAACCTCTTAAAATCAAAAGCTGGTTCCAGCTAGTGTTTGCGGTTGCGGGCGATTGCAGGCGGTTTGCAGGCGGATAATTTTTTTTCTTTAAAAACAAAATAAAATAAAAATATATTAAAAAATATCCAATAAAAAATTTAAATTGAAATAATAGAAATTGTAAAATGTATACATATTATATTTTAATTTATTTAAAAATTTCAAACCAAAATATTTTCTATCAATTATTAAAATTTAATAATATAATTTTATAAATATAAATTTTATATTTATTATATTTTATAATTGTATAAAAAGTAAATATTATTAATTTATTATTTAACAGATGTTGCGTTTGGTAGTTTACTAGTCATAAAAGTTCCGCAAACGCAACAATTACTAACCGCTGTACCAGTCGTACAAATCTCTAGAAAACGCTTGAAACCGCAACCACCCGCACCCGTAAACTCTCGCAACCATAAACGCAACCGCTGCGGTTAAAACCAGTCAGGCCCTTAGTGTGAGGGGTAAAACTCACACCTAGATTTAGATCAGGTTTATGTTTAAGAAAGGTTAGGGAAAGATTATCGCGGGCTGAATCCCGTAAGAACTTGATGAATGAACTTCGATTTGTATTGATAAAATAGAAAATGGGATGGTTACAAAGATGTTTCTTTTGATGATTACAAAGATAATAAAAAGATTATATCTTAGGAATGTTAAGTAAAATCTGAGTAGGTTCGGATCCTTTTCTTGGTCTTCGACCTTCTCCTTTTATAGCCTTGGACTCCTTTAGGTTATCTGCAACTGATTTCCGAGATCCTCTCCGCTTGAGGTGAACCCGCAACAGCTTCCCTTTGACCGGGTCCTGCGCTTCTTCTGGTTACGACATGAGCTTCCTCTTTGTCGTGACCTCCTTAACGATCACCTTAGCTCTCAGCCTTCGGCTTCAACTTAGCTCTTCTTAGGTACCGAATTCGTGATGGGCCAGTCGCGGCCTGTTTCCATCCTTCACCGTTCAGCAATCAGCCATCGGGCCATATTTGCCCAACAGTTGCCCCCAGCTCTCGAGATGAAGCTTCGTTATCCTCGGAGCTAAACCTAGCCGCCCAAGCTAGATTCTCTTGTTGAGATCATGATTACCAGCTATCTCAACCACATTTATTTTCATCTGATCGAACGGCTGCGAATTTTCTTTGATTATATCGACGGTTTGGATTAATAAGAGTTTGAAATATAGTTTCCGATTTTCGAGACGTGACAAGATATAAAGCAGCTAGCATTAACTGCCACTGTCCATATTCTCCACGCCTCCACTCGGTTTCCAAGGTAACTTCTCTTCCACTCCTTTATTTTACTACGCTTTTTTCTTTTTTTTTTACTTTCATCCTTCGATTCACCATTGATCCTCTGCGAATTTCTTAGAACCCTTAGTTCCTAAGAGATTAGCTTATTCCATCCTTTCCCTTTCCAATCCTTTCGATTCTCCTTACCTCTTTCTTTAATGGATCCTCTGAGAGAAGGTTCCGGTGAGACCGGAATCTCTGCCTCCGGGAAGCGCTTAATGAAGGTTAAGCAGGAGATCGGTGAGAAAATGAAAAGAGACAAGAAGGAAGTCAAGGACTCAATCGCGGGGAGGGTCTCCAAGCGGGTGAAGAAGAAGGAAGTTTCTGGCGGGAGCACCACTCTGAGCCCTCACTCGCCTTCCTTACTAAAGATTCAAGAGGTTACTAACCTCATGGTTCAAGCTCATGGCCAAAAGGAGTTGGCCAAGGTTTGTTCCCCTGACGAAACTCCTGAAACCGCCCCGGAAGGTTGGTTTTGCATTCACGAGAAGTATATCTCTAAATCCCACCTCCGGTTTCCGCTTCCAGATCTTCTGTTAGATCTTCTTGATCATTATCAACTAGCCCTCTCTCAACTCTGTCCCTCGGTTATCCGAGTGATAAATGGTTTCATTACCAGAGCTAAAGAGGAAGGAGTCGTCGTTGGTCTGACCGAACTGATGAGCCTTTACACGATCAAGGAGAGCTCTAGTAAGGATGGTGGCAGTGGCACCTACTATCTTCCTTGCCGTCCTAGGCTCGGACTTTTTAAATCCTCTGGTAGTGACGATGATTGGAGGAAAAAATACTTTTATGTCAAGATTGATCCCTCTACAGTCCCATTGGGTCGTACTCTCTCGGTTGTTTGGTCCGATATATCTGGTTAGGATTTTTTTAGGAATGTATCTTGCTTGTTTATGATTATCATTATTTGCTGAACCCTTGATTTCATATGCAGATATCGAGGATCCTCCTAAGCTTACTGATAAGCTGTCTAGAGCTCTTTTCGGAAATTGTATCAGAGTCCCAATACTTGGGCGTCTTTCACTGTTTCCCGTATTGGATCAGCTAGGTTCCCGGATCGATACAACGCCAGGTTCCTTGACCCGATCCCTGCTGAAGATTTAGAAGGTGATTTTTCGGATTTCGCTTATTATTTTTATTTCTGGATTTGCTTTCAGAGATAGCTAACAAGCTTTCCATTGTTTAGTCTCTGAAGGTCCTTTCGTGGTAGATCTTTCGACTGGAGCTAGTACTTCCGAAACTGAAAAGACTCAAGCTCCCAAGATGAGGCCTTCTTTCCGTTCCAGGAACAAACCTGCTGCAGCTGCCAGTGCTTCGCGAGGTAGCGATAAGACCCAAGGAGGAGCCTTTCTCAGCTCACTGAAGGAGGTCCTTGATGACGGGACCTCTGTCCCTGCTAAGGATGTTAACCCAGTTGAGCCCAGAGCTCAAGATGTTGTTCCCCGTCCTGAGGTTCCGACGGTTGAAGCTAACCCTCAGGCTGCTAGAGATCCTCTCGAGGTCGAACCTCCGAGAAACAAGAGGTCTCGGACTGATTTGGGAGATAGGCCCACCAGGTCTTCCTCCTCGTCTTCTCGGGGAGGGGCCGTGGGTTGGAACTTCTCCCATTCTAAGCCGGGATCGATATTGGATGATCCTTGGGGTTTGGCAACCATCATGAGGCATATGAAGACGGTGGGATGCTCCATGCCTTCAATCAATGGTCTGTCCAACAAGGAAGAGTACATTGAGATAGCTCACCACATGGGTCAAGTACGTAATCTCATTTTTTTTTTGGTTCGCTATTAATCCAATGTTTCATCTGAACATATATATTTTCTTTTGTTTTAGCTGGCCGGAGCCATTAACAGGGCTCAGCTGAGGTTTGAAGAGACCGTGCATGATGCTCCTAGCGCTAGAGACTTAGCTCAGGCCACTGAGTTGTTCAAGACTACCAAGATGGAGCTCGACCTGGCTCGTGCTCGAGTTTCTGAGCTTGAAGCTGAGGTCGGGAGGCTTGGTTTGAAGGCTGATACTCAACAAGGGAAGATCGAGAGTCAGGCCATCGATATTCGGGTGAAGAATAGGAAGATCAATGAGTTAGATGCTGCTCGCAGGATAGCTGAGCACCAGGTCCAAGAGTTGATCGCTTCGTCTCGGGTTAGTCAACAGAACAAAGAGGCTGAAGTTAAGCTAGCTGTCAGGAAAGGTAAGAAGGAGGTGGCCGAAGCCTACAACAAGATCCTGACCTCTGTGAAGGAGAAGTTTGTCAAGAAAAAGGAAGAGACTGATGCTCTGATTTACGCTCAGGAGCTTCAGGCAAACACCGAGCTTCTGAAAGAGTTATTATCTAAGGAGATTGAGTCTGCTGAGGATGAGTATCATCGTTTGATGGTTTTGATCCTGGATGCTGGTGCTGCGTACGAGAAGGCTCAAGTTTCTGATTTCTCAGTCAGCAAGCTCCCCATTCCCCAATTCTCCGAGAGCTCAGGTACTTTCGAGATTAATATGTTTAATCCGACGTTTTCTGGAGAATATGGTTCTAACTTGGGTTCGGTCTCTCCTGACTTAGTCCCCGTTGAGGCGACCCCGGGAGGTGATGACCAAGATGTTGAAGAAGAGGTTCCTGCCCAGGAGGATGATCCTATCGAGGAGGATAAGGATGGTGAAGCTGATCCTGGATCCAAGGAAGGTTAAGAGCCGATGCTCTCTATGTTTTTAAAACTTCTGCCCAAGGGGCTTCTTTATCTTTTGCTTTCAAGACTTATAGCCTGAGGAGGCTTTTAAACCTTTGTTCGCACTTCGAATCTTTGTTAGCCTGGGGAGGCTTTTAAACCCTTGTTTAATTTCAAACTTGGTTTTCCTTTCATTTTGAGTTTTTAGCATTAGTCGTAAAATATGACAACTTGATCATAATCAAATTTTATGATAAGTCTGGAGGACTTTGGTCGTTTTAAGAGGAAATCTTGAGTACTGGGATTAGCTTAGGGTTTTTAGGAACCTAAGTTTAATCTGGATACCTTAGGTGGGGGTTCCTGGGAACCTGAGTTTGCTTGTGGGATTTTAAGATCCGTTGAGATTTGCTTAGGATTTTAAGACCTTCTGAGGTTTGGTGAGGATTTTAAGACCTCGAAGATTTGATAAGGATTTTAAGACCTTGGGGATTTGGTAAGGATTTTAAGACCTTAGAGATTTGGTAAGGATTTTAAGACCTTAGAGATTTGGTAAGGATTTTAAGACCTTAGAGACTTGGTAAGGATTTTAAGACCTTAGGTCCAGGTTCGTCGAGACCTGATATTGCTTGAAGGATTTTAAGACCTTTAAGATTGTTAAGGATTTTAAGACATTAGGTCCAGGTTTGTAGAGACCTGAGCTAAACCGAAGGGTTTTTAGGACCCTAGGTCCATGTTTGCAGGGACCTGTTTTGTTAAAGAATTGAGATATCGAGAATGATTTCTTTATTGATAATTGGATACGTGGTATCATAGTAATCATACAATTGTTGTATTACGATGATCATACACTTGCTGCACGGGATATGTGATTTTAATCAGACATATGCCCCCTTTGATTGTAGTGAACGAAGTGTTTGAAATGAGGTTGGGGCTGCACTCATGACGGAGTTGCCTACGTACCCAGTCAAGGGATCAAGCCTAACGTAGTTCGGGAATTTTAGGTACCTAATGATAATATCTCTTAAGATTCGTGGCGTTCCACGATCTGATTTCAGGTACCCCGGTTCGCACCTTTCGGAGCTTGTAAACGCCAGGTCGTACTACATGGATGATCTGATAGGGACCTTCCCAGTTAGTTCCTAACTTCCCAGCATTTGGCTCTTTGGTTCCTTCGAAAACTTTCCTAAGTACTAGGTCACCTACAGCAAACTGCCGGAGCCTGACTTTGGAATTGTACTGCCGTGCCATTGCTTGCTGATAGTTCTGAATGCGAATCAAAGCTCGGTCCCGTCTTTCCTCGATTAGATCGAGGCTGTCAGTTAGGAGCTGATCATTAGCTGCGGGATTGGATGTACAGAATTCCCGGCGGAGGCTACCAGCAATGGTTTCAGCCGGAACGACGGCTTCCATCCCATATGCTAAGGAGAAAGGAGTTTCTTCTGTAGCTTTTCGTGGGGTGGTCCGACATGCCCAAAGTACTTCAGTAACTTCTCTGACCAGAATTCCTTCTGGGTTCCGAGGCGCTTCTTGAGGTTTGCTAATACTGATTTATTAGCAGCCTCCGCCTGTCCGTTACCTTGAGGTCGGCGAGGTGATGAGAAGGTCAGGCGAATATTCCACTTGTCACAAAATATTTTGAAATCGTGGGATATGAATTGTCCTCCATTGTCAGTTACGATTTCGTATGGGACGCCGTGTCTACACACAATATCTTTCCATACAAATTGCTCGACCTCGACCCTGGTTACCTGCTGGAAAGCTTCAGCCTCTATCCATTTTGTGAAGTAGTCCGTTAAGACTAAGAGGAAGCGTAGCTTCTTCTTTCCACTTCCTGATGGTACTAGTGGCCCCACGATATCCATGGACCATCTCATAAATGGGTAAGGGGCGGATATGTTAGACAGCTTCTCCGCAGGTTGGTGTATAATCGGTGCATGCCTCTGGCATTTGTCGCATGAAGAGGAATAGGCCTCACAATCTGCAATAATGGTAGGCCAGAAATATCCTTGTCTTTTGATTCTGATGGCTAAAGCTCTTCCTCCAGAGTGGTTTCCGCAGGAACCGTCGTGCATTTCCTTCATGAGTCTCATAGCAACGAGGCCATGGACGCATTTTAGGTAAGGTCCGGAAATGCTTCGTTTGAGGAGGACAGATTCAGTTACGCAATATCTCGCGCTTAATGCTTTGAGCTTTCGAGCCTCCCATTTATTGGGTGGAGTCTTTCCCTCCAGGATGTATTGCGTGATTGGAATTCTCCAATCCTCTCTTCCTACAACTTTGTTATGAAGAGACGAGGGAGGTTCCTGTTCGGGACCTGGTGTCGTGGTGCCCCCGGAGGTATTGGTAGGATTGGACTCCAGGGAGTCTGAATTCCGAGGAATACCTCCAGATGAATTTTGGAGAGCTGTACGGCTTCTGGTTTTAACTCTGCAGATGACTGGGTCTGAGTTGGTGCCCCCGGGGGTATTCTCGAGATCAGGCTCTAAGGAGTCTGAATTTCGAGGAATATCTTCCGTGACTTGGATTATGTTCCCGGAGGTATGCTTTTTTGCGCTGCATATTCTGGTTTTTGGAAACCAAAATGTTGTGAAAACCTGGGTAGCTACCGCTTCAGGGCAGGTACCTTCGGGCTGCGCTTTTAGTTTGCTCTCTTTTTCAGCTTTAGTAGCTATGTCGATGCTTGGTTTCTCGATTCCTTCTACGGGTATGATTCGTTTTACGAGGGGGTCTGATGTGGAAGCTAAAGCAGCCAATGCATCTGCTGAGGAGTTCTCACCTCGTGGGATTCTCGTTAGCTCGAATTTGTCGAACTGCCTAGTGAGGTTCTGGACGACTTCGAGATATGCCCCCATTCTTTCGTCCCTCGTTTCATATTCTCCGTGAAACTGGCTAGCTACTAGCTGTGAATCACTATAAGCGTTTAGCTCTCGGATTCCGAGGCTTAGGGCTAGCTTCAACCCTGCGATTAGTGCTTCATATTCAGCTTCGTTGTTTGAGGCGCTGAATCCGAGCCTATATGACTGCTCGATGGTTTCTCCTGCTGAAGAAGTTAGCCTTAGACCGATACCGGAGCCCTGTTTTGATGAGGCTCCGTCGACGTATAGGCTCCACTTCGGAGATTCCATTTCGGAGTCTAACTGCTCGGATGTCAATTCGATGATAAAGTCAGCGAGGACCTGAGCTTTTGCTGCTGCTCGAGGTCTATACTCAATATCATATTCGCTGAGTTCTATGGCCCATTTAGCCAATCGCCCTGACTGGCTGGGGCTGTGCAAGATCATTCGTAATGGTTGTGAGGTCATTACAACGATCGAATGCGATTGGAAGTAAGGTCGCAATTTTCTGGCAGCTGTTACGACTGCTAGAGCTAGTTTTTCCATCGCAGGGTACCTGGTTTCGGCATCTATCAAACTTTTACTGGTGTAATAGACAGGTCTTTGTTCGTTTTGTTCCTCCCGTACTAGAACGCCGCTGACTGCAGCAGTAGATACAGCGAGATATAGGTACAATGGCTCTCCTACTACTGGTTTAGATAGGATCGGAGGTTCGGAGAGGTAAGCTTTCAATTGCTTGAAGGCTTCCTCACATTTCTCGTCCCATACGAACTTCTTATTATTTCTTAGAAGCTTGTAAAATGGGAGACATTTATCGGTAGACTTGGATATGAATCGATTCAACGCCGCGATTCGTCCAGTCAATCTCTGCACCTCCCTGGTCGTCTTAGGTGACGGCATTTCTAGGAAGGTTGCTATCTGCTGCGGGTTGGCTTCAATACCTCTTTCGGTTACGAGATAGCCTAGGAACTCGCCTGAGGGTACCCCGAAAGTACATTTAGTGGGATTGAGCTTCATATCGTACTTGTTCAAGATATCGAAGCATTTCCTTAAATGGGAGATATGATCTTCCCCGGCTGAGGATTTGACTAGCATGTCGTCGATATAGACCTCCATGGTTTTTCCAAGTTGTCCAGCAAACATCTTATTTACTAGCCTTTGATAGGTAGCTCCTGCGTTCTTTAATCCGAATGGCATAACCTTATAACAATAGGTTCCTCGTTCGGTTATGAATGCAGTTTTCTCTTGGTCCACAGGATCCATCATGATTTGGTTATATCCTGAGAAAGCATCCATGAAGGATAGGAGTCGATGGCCAGCTGTTGCTTCAACTAGGCGGTCGATCTGAGGCAACGGGAAGCTGTCTTTAGGGCAAGCTTTGTTTAGGTCTGTGAAATCTACGCAGATTCTCCACTTCCCGTTTTTCTTCTTTACCACTACTGGGTTAGCTAACCAGTCGGGGTAATGTACCTCTCGAATGGACCCAGCTTTCGTAAGTCGGTCAACTTCGTCGTTAACAGCTTGAGCCTTTTCGAGACCTAGCTTACGACGCTTCTGTTTGATTGGTTTGAAAGTAGGGTCAACTTTTAGCTTATGGGTGGTGACGTTCGGATCTATTCCTTTCATGTCGTTGGTGGACCACGCAAAGGTTTTGACATTGCTTTTCAAAAAATCGATGAGCTCCTTTTTTGTCTCAAGAGGTAGCTCGGACCCGATGCTCACCTGTCTTTCAGGATTTGAGTCGTCGATGCAAATTTTTTCGGTTAGGTTCCTGGGGGGACCTCGAATATTTTGTTGCATCTCGCGACCTTCCTGGATCTGTAATTGCTATTGGGGGGATTTTTTGAGGATTTCGAATCCTCCCAAGTAGCAGATCCTGGATATCTTCTGGCTACCGTGTATGGTAGCTATCCCTTCGGGTGTTTGAAATTTTACGCACTGATGGTACGTTGAGGCTACTGCCTTCATTTTGTGGATCCAAGGTCTTCCCAAAATCGCGTGGAACGGGGAAGGTCTATCGATGACTACTAAGTTGGTCATTTTCATTATTCCGCCAGCTATGACTGGGAGCTTGATTGTTCCCAATGAGGTAGCTGTTTCTCCGGAGAAGCCTACGAGATTAGCTTTTTGGCCAATGATTTCGTAGTCGTCTATTTCCATCCCTTTTAGGGTGTTATAGAAAATGAGGTCGACAGAGCTTCCTGTGTCTATCATGAGCTTAGGAACCTCGTATCCTGCGATGTTCAGGGTGACGATCAACGCATCACCGTGAGGTCTGTCAAGGTTTGAGGTCTCGCTTTCCCAGAAAGAAATCTTAGTGTTGGATTCAGGATTAGAAGGCTTAGGTCCAGTGTTAGACACAGCCTTCCGCACGTGATTCTTAATGGAATTGACGGAGTCTTGACATATGTCTGATCCTCCAAGGATACAGTCCACCCTCGAGTCGGGGTTCGATTGATGGGAGGGTTTGCTCAAGAGAGCTTCGACTTGTAAACTCTTTCCTTGGGGGAATTTCCCAAGAATCATGTCGACTCTTTTTTTGGGAACTGGAGGTGGCGAATCGGTTTCCTTCTCAGGTGACCTCTCGCGTTTCGGGGAAATGTCCCTGGAACCTCTTTTCTGATAAGGTGGCGGCTTTTTAAGATCCACGCCCTTTATTTCTCCGGCTGCGAATTTAGCTGCCAGCTGGCGTTGGAGGTCCCAACACTCTTCGGTTGAGTGTCCTTCGCGATCGTGATAAGAGCAATGTTTGCCTTTATCGAAGCCTTTTGACCAGGGAGTTTTGTTTGCAGCTGCAATAGGTTTCTCTTCCTTGTCTTCCTCGATTGCGTAGGAATGTTCTCCCTGAGTTTGATTATTTCGGGGGTTACCCTTTTTATGAGGTCCCTTAGTCTCGGAGGAGTCACCTTTCGCATGATTCTGTGGTTTCTTGTGGAGTTTATCCAGTGCAGCTGTTTCCTCCTCCAAAGTAATATACTTGGTGGCTCTATGAAGAGCGTCATCGATAGTTGGAGGAGCTTTGAGTGTTAACTCTGACCAGAATTTCGACCTATAGAACAGACCTCTCCTAAGGGCCTCGATGGCGACTAGGTCGTTAGGATTCGATAGCTTAGTTCTTATTGCCCTGAATTTCTCAATGTAGACTCGTAATGAATCTCCCATTCCTTGACTGACCTTCCAAAGGTCGGCCTCGGAAGCTTGCTTCCGGATATGGGTTGAGTATTGCTTCATAAAGGCGTTGGTTAATTGATCAAAGTTGTCTATCGAGGCTGGCTCGAGGCCGGAGAACCACTCAAGGGCTGTTCCGACCAAATTTTCGGCGAATGTTCTACAGTAACCTGCTTCACATTCTTCCTGAGTGAAATGAGCTTTAACAATTGCCAATCGGAAAGCTCTCAAATAGGCCTTTGGGTCGGAGGTCCCATCATACTCAGGAATTCTGATTTTTCGGGTATCTCTTATGTGAGAGCCGGCAATTCTGTCCGTGAATGGAGTTCCACGGGTTTCTTCGATTAAGCTATCGATTTCGGGAGCTGAACTCGTAGCTTTATGGACTTGAGCTCCCAATTTCTGGAGAGCCGCGTGAGTTCTCTCCATATATCTACGGATAGCTTCAGGTCCTTCAAACGGAAGGATATTTGGATCGTTCGCAGGTACCCGATGAGTAGGTTCCTGACGGAATCGAGTTGGCTCATCTTCCCATGCGGTTAGTGGGCTAAGTCGCTTCGACATTTCTTGGGTTATCGGAGTTTATCCTTTGATAACCGTCCTCATTTGGGACCGAGCTTCTAGTTTGATAAACCGAAGCTGACGCTCTGCCTCCAGATGGGAAGGATATTCCTGCTCCGGACCTAGGATCAGGTGGCGGAGGAGGTAAACGATTACTTCTGTCAGTGACCTGACCGGGTGTGGAGCTGGTTGTCGCTACGTTACTTCCCATAGCACTGGCATTAGGTGGATTGAATACGGGAACTGTTCCAGTATGAGGTGTCTGGAAAGCAGATCCGCGTCCTTCAGGGGCAGTGCTATCAGGGGAAAAGTTTAAACGTGCTCGGGGAAAAGAGGGATCGGTTAATCGATCATGGAAGATGACCCCCGGAGCTTGACGTTGCGGTGGTTGGGTTGTTGCGTTTAGAGATCTAGTTATCTCTTCGAATCGTTGTTGACGTACAGCCAGCTGATGCATCGTGCGCTCACTTTCCTGAGCTCGGTCTACTAATTGTATCATCATCTGGCGGATCTCAGAGAGCTGAGCCTCCGTTTGATTCGGAATGGCTTGCTGCTGAGGATTCTCGGTAACCGGGAGCTCGGAGGTGTTTCCACCTAATGACCTCGGGTTAGTAACTCCGGTTGTAGTTTGGCTCGTTCGAGCATCAACCGGAAGCTGTTGCCCAGATCGGTGGTCGCCATGTTGAGGCTCTGTGATTACGAGACTAGAGCCTCCGTCATTCGGTGAGCCATCGCTCTGAATCGGGAGGTTAAGGTCAGACGGGGTTGTTGTCTGATCAGTAGGGTTCATCCTCGAGTTAGAGTAAGGGATTCGGTAGTTTCTTCCCCACAGACGGCGCCAATTGTGAGGGGTAAAACTCACACCTAGATTTTAGATCAGGTTTATGTTTAAGAAAGGTTAGGGAAAGATTATCGCGGGCTGAATCCCGTAAGAACTTGATGAATGAACTTCGATTTGTATTGATAAAATAGAAAATGGGATGGTTACAAAGATGTTTCTTTTGATGATTACAAAGATAATAAAAAGGATTATATCTTAGGAATGTTAAGTAAAATCTGAGTAGGTTCGGATCCTTTTCTTGGTCTTCGACCTTCTCCTTTTATAGCCTTGGACTCCTTTAGGTTATCTGCAACTGATTTCCGAGATCCTCTCCGCTTGAGGTGAACCCGCAACAGCTTCCCTTTGACCGGGTCCTGCGCTTCTTCTGGTTACGACATGAGCTTCCTCTTTGTCGTGACCTCCTTAACGATCACCTTAGCTCTCAGCCTTCGGCTTCAACTTAGCTCTTCTTAGGTACCGAATTCGTGATGGGCCAGTGGCGGCCTGTTTCCATCCTTCACCGTTCAGCAATCAGCCATCGGGCCATATTTGGGCCCAACACTTAGTAGAGTGTTTGTATACCACTAGTAAATCATATATACAATACTAAAAGGCAAATAAGATGCATAGAGAGGATGTCCACGTCGGATTATTTAAATCAACCAATATAAGAGCTTTATTTTGCCACGTCACCACCGTTTCGGACAAGACAGAGCGAAACGAGACTTTTTCCTGGGCTTTAAAACTTAGCTACAGCCCAGATTAAATCCAAAACAATAAGCCTATGTTCAGTCGGAGAGTCTTCTTTCACTTCGTCTTCACCAATCAGTTCATCTGTAATTGCCGTAACCGTCGCACTTATTCGTCGATCAATGATGTCTTTATTCACTCTTTTATTTTTTCCCTTCCACATTCTATTAATTCTTCTCCTATATAGATCTAACCAAAAAAAATAAGCATATCAAACAATGGCATCCAAAGCAGCTTAATCCACCAGCAAGGCTCCAATGGCTCAGTTCAACAACGATTTCTCCCCTGTCTTGGCGGATCAACTTTCATGCTTTTAATTTCTCTCTCTTAGTCTTTTTATTGAAATTTTGCAGCAGTTGGAGAGATTCAATACGGAGAAATTTTTGGGTTCACCTCTAGAGTGAACCTTTAGATTCACCCAACGAATAGGATTTCGTTATTTCATATTCAATATCTTTTAAAAAAGGAAACAAAATATTGTCAAGTTTTATTATGTTTTTAAAATAAAAATAATATTAATTGTAAACAAAAACACGTTTTAAAAAAAAAATATTTTTAATACCGTCAACCAACACTAAACTCTAAACTCTAAACCCTAAATCCTAAATCATAAACCCTTGGGTAAACTCTAAACCCTTGGTAAATCCAAAACACTTGGATAAATTCTAAATCCTAGAGTTTAGGATTTATCCAAGGGTTTAAGATTTACCCAAGGGTTTAGGATTTATATTTAGGGTTTAGGGTTTAGTGTTTTGCTGATTGTGTTAAAAATATATATTTTAAAAATCAAAAGATTTAGGATTTATCTAAGGGTTTATTATGGGTTTTGGATTTATGATTTAGGGGTTAGGATTTAGTGTTTTGTTGACGGTATTTTAAATATAAATTTTTTTTGCGACTACTATTATTTTCTATTTATTTTTTATTTTAAAAACATAATAAAATTTGACAATATTTTGTTTTCTTTTTCAAAAGATACTGAATATAAAATAACGAAATTCTATTGGTTGGGTGAATCTAAAGGTTCATTCTATGGGTGAACCCAAGAATTTCTCTTCAATACGGCGTCTTTGAGGAAACATTACAATAGCTGTAGTGATCTATTGTCAGCTTAAGGTATATACTCTTTGAACTCTACTTGGATTCCTTTTCAGTTTCCATATTTTGTTCATGAGGGAAAAGATTGATGGTCAGTGTAGCGAGGGTTTGATTTTATGAGATAATTTTGCTTATCATTGTGCTGAAGATCTTTTACTTTCAGATTGTTATTGTCGGTGGAACCTGTCAGAACTCAGAACTGGTTTAGATTGCAATTTTCTGATGTGTTCTTCTGATCGCTTTGTTATGGTCTTTCAGTTTCTTTATACAAATTCAGAAGTCGGCCTCCATTGTTTGAGAATACACTCAAGAGCCCACCCTTGCAGGTAAGTTTCTCTTATTGGCTCTATCTATACATGTAATTTTTCTCTTCTCATGAAGACATGGGATTATATACAAATTGATTGGTCTACTTCTCTGAAGCTTCACAAAACCAGAATTGTGTCAGGTTTTTCTCTCCTTTGTATCTATGACTATCTGGATAGGTCTCTAGACGATTTGAACTGGTAGTTTACTTACTATTACTACTGTTTACGAGGTCTACTAAGATGGTTAAATTGCTGCATTTGTGGTTGTGCGGTGATACAGCCTCAGAATCTCACTTTAGCTTTTCTCACAAGAAATAAAAAACCTAGGGCTTAAATGGATTGAAGATCGCCACTCAAAGATGTGAAAGACTTTGAGATAAGATCATGAACCAGAATCTAAGTGAATCTCACACAAAGATAAAGGCTCCACACTTGCATCCTAAGAAAGAATCTCACATAACTTAGAAATAACAAAAACAAGCATAAAATCTCTCAAGAGAAAATATCACTTTTTAATCAATACTCAAGTCTGATTTTACAATGAAATGAGAGGAGCTTTATATATAGCTCTTGGACAAAGGTTTCAGAATCAAAAGACATAAATGAAAGGAGGATTTTTAGGATAAATTATCATTAAGAACGAATCAAATGAGTTGGTCAAAAGGCTGATCTCAAGGGATTTAAATCTGCTTATTAATGAGTTTTGACCAAGTCTTTAATACCTTTGGACATATCTTTTGGAGCTGATAAAGAGGCTTAAGTGGTGGCCTTTGTTTGGGGACAGCCAGCTGAATAAAACGAACCATAGGCTTGATGTCGTCTAGGTTCATCCGAGTCCAAACATGGAAAGTCTTGTCTACTTTATTGTTGGACCCAATTTCGGTCCTCTAAATTATTGGGCCTATTTTGGATTATGGGCCATAAATTATTGTCACTTCTCTAGTTTACTTACAAACACTACAAAATACTGAGTGTAGATTTTAGGTTCTACATTTTGGCGCCTACTGTGGGGAAGATAAACGAAAAACATCCTTACTAAGAACCCGATCTAGGATTTCTAAGCACGATCATGGATTCCGCCCTACGCCGACGAAGATCCGCTGACTCGAGATCGAAACAGCCCGCGGTTTCCAAGGATCCCGTACGCGACGCTCCGTCTCGCGACTCAAGAGACAATCATCGGCTCGGAAAGGTGACCTCGAATAATAGCACGATAACCTTCTCTCCTTACGAGAATGTCGAGCTCGATATGCCCCACGATGATGCTTTGATCATCACAATAGACCTTGTCGGCGTCTCCTTTTCGAAGGTTCTCGTCGATTCCGGATGCGTAGCCAATCTGCTATCGCACGACACCTTCGAGAAAATCAGCCGACCTGATTTGGCAATCAACAAATACGCTCCCCCCCCCTCTACACCTTTGGAGGTGGAAGCAGGGTACCCTTACCAGGAAACGTGGTGATCGCCGTCAGAACGCACGATTCCAAAAAAGAAACGGAGTTCTCCGTAATGCACGACCTCTCTCTGTTCGACGCTTTCTTGGGACGACCTTGGCTCCATCAGATGAAGACAGTCCCCTCGATTTATCATCAATGCGTAAAATTCATATCTCCTACCGGGGAAAAGACCATTTACGGAAATCAAAAACAATCTTGATCTTGTTACATGGCAGAATACCGCAAAATATTTCCGAAAGGAGCAAACCAACCAGTGGTACGAGATCCCTCGATGAAAGACCCTGAGAAGGACCTCGCATGTACTGTCTCCCTAGATCCGCAGTCCCCAGAAAAGTGCGTTAGCATTGGACGCGATCTCAATCTAAGGATCAGAGACGACCTAATGATCTTTCTAAAAAATAACATCAGCACATTCGCATGATCTGCTGCTGACATGCCTGGCATCGATATCAACGTCGCATCGCATGACTTAAATGTCGACCCCACATTTAAGCCGATCAAACCGAAACGAAGAAAGCTTGGTCCAGAAAGAGCTAAAGCAGTAAACGACGAAGTCGACAAACTACTGAAAATAGGGTCGATTCGTGAGGTTGAATACCCGGACTGGCTTGCCAACCCAGTCGTCGTAAAGAAAAAGAATGGAAAGTGAAGAGTCTGCATTGATTTCACGGACTTAAATAAAGCCTGCCCGAAAGACAGCTTTCCATTACCACATATAGACCGATTGGTCGAAGCTACGGCAGGCCACGAGCTGCTCTCCTTCATGGATGCATTCTCAGGATACAACCAGATCCTCATGAATCCTGAGGATCAAGAAAAAACGAGCTTCATCACCGAGAGAGGAACATACTATTATAAAGTAATGCCTTTCGGATTGAAGAATGCTGGAGCGACCTACCAAAGGTTGGTAAATAAAATGTTCTTCAACCAACTAGGAAAAACTATGGAGGTTTACATAGACGACATGCTGGTGAAATTCTCAGTAGCCAAAGACCATGTTCTTCAACTCCAAGAGTGCTTCAACATCCTCAATAAGTTCGGAATGAAGCTGAACCCGACCAAATGTACTTTCGGAGTAGTGTCTGGAGAATTTCTGGGATACCTCGTGACTAAAAGAGGGATCGAAGCCATCCCAAACAAATCTCGGCGCTTATCGAAACGCTACCCCCGAAGTCGATTAAAGACGTGCAAAGGCTCACCGGAAAGATCGCCGCATTAAACCGTTTTATATCAAGACCCATTTTATAAACTCCTTAAAGGAAACAAAAAGTTCGAATGGAACGCCGATTGCGACGCCGCTCTCATCGAGCTTAAAGCTTATATAAGCGAACCTTATATCCTATCTAAACCAGTTCATGGTGAACTTCTGTACTTATATGTCGCGACTTCCGAAAACGCAGTAAGCGGGTCTTAGTTCGCGAAGAAAACAAAGAACAAAAACCAATATACTACGTCAGCAGATCACTGTTTGATGCCGAAACAAGATATCCTGTGATGGAAAATTTGGCCCTAGCAGTGGTGAACGCCGCGCGAAAACTAAGGCCATATTTCTAATCCCATACGATCATGGTAATGACATCGCAGCCATTACGCACGGTCCTACATAGCCCAAGCCAATTCGGAAGATTAGCAAAGTGGGCAGTCGAGCTCGGAGAGTATCATATAGAATACAAACCTCGAACGAGCTCGAAAGCACAAGTTTTAGCGGATTTTATCATCGAGATCGTTCCCAGCGAAACTAACACCGATGACAAGACTCGGAAATGGAAACTCCACGTTGATGGAGCATCATCGAAGCAAGGGTCGGGTGTGGGAATACAGCTCGAATCTCCTACGGGAGAGATGATCGAACAATCTTTCCGCTTAGGCTTCAACGCATCAAACAACGTAGCCGAATATGAATCCCTGATCACCGGATTACGACTTGCCCAAAGCATCGGAGCCCGAAAAATAAGCGCCTTCAGCGACTCACAGCTCGTCACCAGCCAATTCCACGGCGAGTACGAGGCTAAGAATGAGAGGATGGAGGCCTACCTAGCAGTATTAAGAGGAATTGCACAGCAGTTCGATGAATTTGAGCTTACGAGAATTCCGAGAGGAGAAAACACCTCAGCGGACGCTCTCGCCGCCTTAGCATCGACGTCAAATCCGACCATAAAAAGGGTAATTCCGGTAGAAGGAATAGATCGACCCAGTATAGAAATCCCTTTGAAAAGGACCACCAATAACGAAGATGACCTCCCGCTGGTCGCTCCGATCATCACTCGCAGTAAATCCAAGGGACACACTCAAGAGCCTGACGAAGAGTCACTCGTAGCTCCACGGAATCGGAAGGTTCCAGGTGAGTCCTCCCGAAGAACCCGATTAAGCAATGCCAGGACGGCGCCTACTCACCTGATCCCCGAAGAAATACCCGTTCACGAAGTGAGTAACGAATCACAAAAAGTTTTTCAGGACGAGCTCGAAAACAGACCGGATTGGAGAACTCCAATGTACAAATACATCGATACCGGAGAACTTCCTCCCGAAAGATGGGAAGGTCGAAAGTTAAAAGCTCGGAGCTCGCGCTATTGCATCATGGAAGGAAAACTCTTCAAGAGAACCTTCAGTGAGCCATATCTATTATGCGCATCGCCAAAAGAAGCCTCCACCATCCTCAAGAAAACTCACGACGGATCATGTGGGAACCATTCCGGTGGACGATCCTTGGCGATAAAAATAAAAAAGCACGGCTATTTCTGGCAACTATCATTAGCGACAGCGAGCAGTTCGTAGTAAGATGTGACAGATGCCAACAGCACGCGCTAATGTTGTATCAACCGACACAAAAATTATCAACCATATACTCGCCATACCCATTCATGAAGTGGTCCATGGACATAGTTGGTCTCTTCGTTTCATCGGAGCCAGCACAGCTTCGATTCTTACTAGTAATGACCAATTTCTTTACCAAATGGACCGAAGCCGAAGCCTAGCAAAATATCACTGGAACCACGGTGACGAGCTTCATTTGGAAAAATATTGTCTGTCGACACGGTCTCCCATACGAAATAATCACCGATAACGGCCCCCAATTCATCTCGAAGGTTATTAAAGTTTGCAAGCCCTTGATACCCAAAGTGCAATGGGCATGCCGAAGCCGTAAACAAAACAATAGTAAACAACTTAAACAAGAGACTCGGCCTCAAAAAGTCTAAGTGGAGCGATGAGCTGAACGGAGTACTCTGGGCATCCCGAACAACACCCCACACAGCAACCCATGAAACACCGTTCTCCCTATCATACGGAATCGAAGCAGTAATACCTCCCGAGATTGAGGTCCCATCTCAACGACGAGGAATATGTCCCGATAACGTCGAGATGAACGAAGCAATGCTGCTCGAACATCTGGACACGATCGAAGAACGACGAGAGCGAGTTGCGGTGCGCATCCAGAACTACCAGCAAGCCGCTGCTCGTTATTACGACTCAAATGTAAGAGGCCGCAGCTTCTCAATTGGCGACCTGGTGCTACGAAAAGTGTTCGATGGAACAAAAGAAAAAGGCGCTGGAAAATTGGGAACGATATGGGAAGGCCCATACAAAATAACAAAAGAAGTTCGCGACGGCGTCTATAAACTAGAAAAATGCAAAACGGGACGCCCTGAGTTAAGGCCGTGGAACGCTTACAACCTCAAAAGGTATTATAATTAACTTTGACGTCCCATCTCTGATCCAACATCGAACTGGGGGCCACTAACGACATAAAACAAAAACGCTTTTCAGAACTACGAAACGGCTTGATCCCACGAATAAGGGTACGTAGGCAGCTCAACATCGAGCGCAGCCCAAACAATCAAATAATCCTCTAACAAAACATTGTTCATCACGTGAACTCCAACAAAGTAGATTCCTGATCAGTCTCTACTTCAACAAAAATATCTAAGAAAGATACTAAACGCATGCTCAAAACAAAAATATACAAACCCAGATTAAAGGTATCATCCATTAATCCGTTGAAAGCATATATAAATGTTCTTCAACAAACTCACAACACACATAAATAACAAAAAAAAAGCAAACAACAAAGTTGTTTAAACAAATAAAACATAAAACGTCAGTTCAATCGACGTCATTCAACCCCCTAGGTTGACCGAATCATCAGAAACCTGAGGAAGGTCAAGACCCCTAAGAGAGTCGTCTGACACTACCGCCAGACCATAATCAATCTCCTTCGACATCTCTACGCTTAAGACGGTCCAGCTCCTCCTCAAGCTCGAATCCACCTTCCATGTATTCGGTCAAAGCCTTGATCTTCGCACGAACCTCCTGTAAGCGCATCTCTGCAGCGCTTTCAGCTTTCCTCCTTCGGATAGTCCCCCTCACCGTATCAAGAGCAGCATCGTAACCCTTGGCTACCAATTGAGAAGCAGCTCACCTCTCCCTCCGAGCCGCCTTTTCTCTCAACTCAGCTTCTCTTTTGAACTTCGCCTTCAAAGATTCAAGGTCCCCCTCTAGCGCGACCTTCTCCCCTCTAGCGCGACCTTCTCCTTCTCAAGCGCGACTTTCTCCACCTCAAGTGCGACCTTCTCTGCCGCTTTTGCCGTCAATAGCACCTTCAAGTCTACGACCTGCTACGCTCGCTACTGCTCGCTCGCCTGTGACGCACTTAACTTCGACCGCAAGTGTTGGATCATAGTAAGTTGGCCACCGAGCTCTTCCCCAGTAGGGAAATTTGCCAACCGCTCCTCCATCAAAGCAGCGTACTCGTTGCTAGCCTCCATAGCCTAAAAGACATAAAAAGGGTTATAACTATGATTTCAATATCTAAACCATTTCACACGATTTACCTTGGCATTTGCAACCGCCATCTGAACGTAGGCGTCGGGACCTCGCATATGCTCCAAGGAAGGAAGCTCGCATGAATGCCTCCTTAGTTTTCGCCAGATGGCGGCAAGCTGTTCGGGATTCTCCAGAATCAGAGTATCGACGTCATACGAGAATGCCAGCGGAGAATCTGTTCGACAATCCGTAGGAAAGTTGATCGGCTTTGTAGTGCCTTCTCCGGGATCTTGCTTCTGGGGTTCTGAGCTCGATACGCTAAGATCTCTGGATACCTCCTCCTCCAAAGTCAGACGACGTCGCTGAACCTTGGAAACTACTTCCCCGGCTTCTACCTCGCCTGGTACTCGAGCCTCCGGTCGATCACCACGGGCTGGAGGAACTACAGAAAGCGGCGTAGCCACAACGACCAGAGACTGAACCTGGGAGCTCGATCGAAGTACCCGTTTGTCAGGGGTCCCACGAGCTCGTTTCAAAGGCGCGAAGTCAGAATTAGCATCCGAAGGCTCCGTATGAGGCTCTTTCCTTTTCATCCCTGAAAGTCAAAGCCACAACAACAGATTAAAAATTATCGAACTACATAGAATACAAGGAAATAACTCACCTTTATCCTCTGGTCTCTCCGAGGACGAATCGGTTCCGCAAGCGGAACGGGAACGGCGCGGTTCACACCAGGGGACAAAGAATAAGCAGCTCGAACCCTCTCTAGAGTAAAGCTGCCCCAATGGCATTCACCTCGGCGAAGCGCCGAGATCAAACCACGCAGCTCTAGAGTCCTTTTTGAGGTTCCAAACAACTCAAAAGAAAAACCGAAATCAAGATCCGACAAATGATTGTGCTAACTGTTTTTTTTAAAAGAAAGAAAATAGGGAAACTACTTACCAACGTTTTCGTTCCACTTCATCGGGATCCGAGAAAAGTCAAAATCCCCAACCGTCACTGGATCGATCTTGAAGACAAAAAACTTGTCCGTCCAATAAACGTCTTTACCAGGAATGTCGCTAATGATTGAGCGACCTGCCTGTGGAGAAAGAAGAATCGCTCCAGTAACGCCGCTACTTCGCTTGAGAGTATAAAGTTGCTTTAACTCAGCCAAACCAAACTTCAACCCTTCCTCTCTGGCCCGAACGAACGTCGTCAAGACGTAACGCCAGAAGGTCGGAGTAATCTGTGTAAACGCCAATCCCAGCTCCGCTAGAATCTCGAGTAGGAACGAAGGGATAGGAAATGACATAAGGCCATCACGAAAAAAGCACATGAAGGCTCCACAGTATACCGGTCTCACATTCCCCGGAGTATCCCCATTTGGATAATCGATGACAGCTTCGTACGGAACTCCCCAAAGTTCCTGGATGGCCTCGTATTCAGCTCCTGTAAGCGAGCCCGGTTTGTTTAGAGATGCCATGAGATATGAACAAATGGAAGAAGTTTGCAGAAGAAAGAAAGTCGAAGCAGAAGAAGATGATGAGTCCATTATAAAAAATTTATCGAATAAATAAAGGAAAAAACGACAGTCCCCAAGGCCTCCGCGATCAATGAGAGCTGCACGATCTGGGAAGAGTGGCCGACAGGTCAAATTAAACGAGCGCGCGTGGCCACTTCGCTATGAGATTCGCGACTAAGGGAAAAGTGCTTGCCCTTTCGGTTTCTTAAAAGTAAACCGACTGGGCTGGGGGACAAATGTTGGACCCAATTTCAAGCCTCTAAATTACTGGGCCTATTTCGGATTATGGGCCATGAACAAGAAGCCCGCGAAGGAGTATCGATCTGTTCGTAGGGAAATAATCAAGAAGATGCGTAGCTCGAGTTAGAGATTCTATGGTCAAAACGGATGGGCCGAAATTATGAGGCCCACAGCAACGCCAACAAGGTAGAAAGGGAAGTCGCCGAAGTCGAGAAGGTCGCGGAAGCAGTTACGAGAATAGCGGACTCGAGCTTATAAAAGGGAGAGGAGATCAATGCTAAAAACACAGCGAAAAACTTAGAGAGAGAGCACACCACATATTTTCACCTTTCTCACTTCGTTTTAGATCTTACTATTGATCGATCTCCTTGTTATAATTGATCTCTTTGTTATTCTTTGTACTCGACCTCGTAATCAATAAAAGTCCATTTTTGTCTACCGAATTCCGATTACATCGTTGTGTTCTAAGGATATTGTTGCCTACATCTTTTGTCACTTCCCTAGTTTACTTACAAACACTACAAAATACTGAGTGTAGATTTTAGGTTCTACATTTATGAGCAGTGGATTTGATGCCCGCATCATACCCTCCTCCTTGAAAAATTTTTGTCTTCAAAACTTGCTCATGTGATATAAGGATGTACCTCAAATTTTGTTGGACCTCTTCTGATGGATCAAGCGGTTCAGGCTCTTTGTTTTCTTGCTCAATTTGGACCGCCTGTTGGACCTGTAAGACCCGAACCCGACCAGCTAGGCCGCGGTCGACGCCTCACGTCGCTCTGTCCACACACTGACCGAACCACTCAATTTTTCGCGCTTTATCTATACTTTCGCCTAAGGGCGAAGTCTATCTTAAACCTTAGCTTAAGACTACCTTAGTCATTCTCTAGCTTAGATCCTTTCAACTTATGCACAGTGGAATATTCTCTACTTAACCATTGGTTTAAAACCAATCTCACACTCGTTAGGTCGAATCACCTTAGCCATGGTCAGTATACACAACTACTACCAGCTCCAAGGTTGATCCTGAACCTAATCCAAGTCATACAATAACCGTGGTTCCATTCCCCTAACTATTCTATCTAGATCTAAGCAACATTACCAGATCATACCTTTGCCACATCCACGGAGCTTGATAGCTCATTGTATCAGCTGACTTAACTGTTTAGCTAGCTCATCCAACTAGCTGAGCTGAACCACTTCACTTGATATTCCCTACTCTCTTCCAGCTGATCGAGCTGCGAGGTAGCTTCGTCCAGCTCCCCATCCACTCGTCCAACTCCTTTATACATGTATAAAATCTCTCCTTAGGTACTTAGTCATTCAACCAACCATCCCCACAGACCAAGTACCTTTGGGAAGTCTTCACCTACAAAAACGACCTCAAGAAAACATGCTCCAAAAACTAATTAAAATTCATGAAAATTCATGATAATTCCAAAATAAGAGAATGTTTCAATCAGATTTCCCATAACCAACCTCGATCGTACTGATCTCGGCCAAGATCAGCCAAACCAGCCATAAGGGACCACCTCTAAATCAATTAGATAAAACTAGTCTTAAACCATGATAATTCATGATAAATACCCATTAAGAGATTTCCATAATCAGATCTGAACAATTTCTTCAGGAACTATCAGATCTCAACTTACCTGCTCAACCAAGGCCATGGAGGCCATGGAGAGAATTCTCTGAACCGGCCAACCTGTGGCTCAGTGCCTCCATTTATAAACAACAGAGTATATGATTAATAATGCCCACCAGTTCCTGAGTCAATCAACCAACCACCCCACATGACTCAGAACTGATGAGTATTTACACATACCTAACCGGCCATGGAACCATGAACCTGGTCAGTCTTGCTCTTCTTCATGGCTCTCAGCCAATCTTGTACCAACCCAAGGTTGATACCTATCATACCATATGATTCCATTACCTCATTTCCACGGCCTGAATCCATTGGTAATGCAAAACCATAGATCTGGTTCACTCATGAACCACCATGAATCACTAACTGTTGCATAGCATCTAATTACCATCCCACATGGATGAATTAGTTCAACTATGATCCGCCCCTTTCCTGAAGGTCCTGCATCTCTACAATACATCACAATATATGGTCTCCAAGGGCGTGCCATACTTGGCCTCATATGCACCTCAAGAGACACCAACATAAACCACAAAGTAATCATATGTACATGTTACCTTATACTTGATCTTACTAGATCTTGTGCTTCCTGTATCATGTCTGGCCTTGTGCCTCTTGCACTTGTCTTAAACAGGTCTTATCACATACCTCCATTATTGATAATATCCATTAATGGGTCGCACCCATCATCCCTTCCATGGAACTTCCATGAAAACAGTTTCTGCACTGCATCTGCCTTCAAGGCTGTTCATGCCATTGGGAGTGAAGTCCGGCCTTCTCCATTCTCCGCTGACTATTTGCGTGTGTTTCCATGATGTAGAGGAAGCCTAGGGTGTGTTCATACATGATCAAACACCACCCAAGGGTCGTGCATCATTTCCCTCTTCAGTTCCCATGAAACTGCCTTTCTACACACATCTGCCTTCAAGGCTGTCTCCACCATTGGAAGTGCATTCCGGCCCTCCATCTTCTCTCCTGGCTATTTGCATGTGTAGTATGGATGTAGAGGAAGCCCATAGCATGGCAAAACATAATCAAAACACACCAGAGGATCGGTCATAACCCTCTCCATGATTGCGCACCAAAACTGCCTCTTTGCTGCCTTTGAATGCATCTCTGTCTTGGATTGTGTAATCCGACCATCTCTCTGTTTTTATCTTTTTTTCTTTGTGTTTTAGGAAGAATAAAGGCTCTCTGGCTTGCCTGCAAAGGCAGGGACTTGCCCTCCTTTTATAGACGAAGTAGTGGTTACTTTCCAACCATTGCACCTTTTCGGTATTAATTATGTCTATTGATTTAATCAATGGTCCAGATCACACATGTTCGTCTGTGGGAGTTACCAGACGTCCTTGACAGCCCTAACTGCCCCTAGACATGTCGTAAATAAGTCCTGGCTGGTTGCTGGTATCACTCAAATTAACCTAAGGAGTGAATTACTCTCATCAAAAGAGGTCAAGTTATAGTACTTAGGGATCGAATCCACAAGGAGCTAAGGCACACACAAGATTTAATAGTTATGATTTAGCTAGGCTAACAGTAAATATATTATAAAGCAGTAAATGAATATGGTAAAGCAGTAAATAAAACAGTAAACAAGATGAATAATATAATTGTTCAGCTTGGCAAGGAGTTGTTTGATGGAAGGATGGTAGCTAGATCTAGGACTTCTATTCAGGTATTGGGGATTATAATCTCTATAAATGCTTTAACAAGTTGCTTGCATGATACTATAGATCTCAGCCGCTTAACATATGTGATAAATCACTGGTTAAAATATCTAGATCTCTGGCCACACCTTTCGCATGATGACACAGAAAAAGAGTCGTTCGATATCCTTTCGAGATATCGAGCGATACACCTTTCGCAGCGCCGATCGATTCACCTGTCGGGATATCGATCAACGGCTTCTAGATCTGCCTAGGCGCGAACCGAATATGACCACAAGGTCCCAAGGCGGAACTGTCGTTCTTCTCAACGGGAGACATGCAAGCTCAAATGGATAATTCAAGATAATCAAAGATCCTAGTGATCTATGTTCTAGTTAGCTAATCTAGAACAAGCATTGAGTTCAATCCATTTGATGAATATCACAACTTAGCAAGTATAGTTTGGGGCTAATCCCACAAACCTATCCGAGCCATAGATCTAACAGGTGGATCTATTCAGACATGATACTTGTCACAGAAATCATAGATGAATAGATGAAAATGCAATAGATAATATAAAACCAAAAGCTAAGAAGTTCCAGGAGGACTCTCAAGGAGTTCATCCCTTCTCTCCTAAGAGAAACAATGAAAGCGTAAAGAGCGTCTAAAGCGTAGAAAGCGTACCTGTCAACAATGGCTTAGAAATAACATAAATAGGATTTTTGGTCGTCAAGGGTATTTTGGTAACTTTGTGGTGACTCCTGGGCTTCAGTCGGTCATGAAATATACTCAGCCCACATTCTGATGTCCCTGTCGATCGACATGCAGTGTGCTGTGTCGATCGACATACAATCCTCTTCTCGGCAGCTTCCTCTCGCGAGGCAGACTGACCACTCTTCAGTAAATTGGGCATAACTTATGCTACAGGATGCAATTTTACCTCAGACCGGTGTAATTGGAAAGCTAACTCAAATATCTATCTTGTGTCAAAATATGGGCTAAATCTAACGGTGGGAAGGTCTCCATCGAGAGTTAAATATCTGAAGCGTCTGTGCAGTTCTGCACTTCGAAGACTCCAAAAGGCACAAAAATCACCATTTATCTCCAAATCATCCATGAACCTGTAAATACTCTAAATAGACTCCAATACATAATAAATAGTATATAAAACACTTATATAACATGGGTAAAAAAAGGTAAAATCCATGGTATATCAACTCCCCCAGACTTACCCTTTTGCTTTTTCTCAAACAAAACAAACAGGCAGTCTCTCTGAAAGAGGTTTGAAAACAGCAGAGACTCAAATGAATTTCAAAACTCAGTTCATCATCTCTCTAGTAGTGCAAACCAAATCATTAAACATCCTAACCTTACAAGCACATTATACAATATCCTAGTATAGCAACCAAATTCCACTAGTTCCACAACCTAACAGATCCTGTTTGACAATCCCCTCTACTAACCTCATTTCTTTCATAAAAATAAAAGTGTAGGCTTTACTCTGGGAGTATCGATCAAATGACACATGGATTCAACTCAAACAAGTTTCTGAACACACATGTAGTCTTCTCTGATCTCTTTCTCCCCTCATCTCTCTTCTCTGAATCTCTTATTAGTTTCAATTTCAACAGGTTTCGATGCCAACACAGGTCATCTAGTCTATCTCATTGACATTGCATTTGTAACTCATACATTTTGAGAAAGTGTAACGAATAATGGGGTCTCATGTAATTTACCTATCCCTCGTTTCCATAATGTGTGATCATCCTTGAGATTTAGAATAATGGGGTCGCAGGAGACACTCCTACCCCTCTGCCTCTCAAGAAATCATTTCAATCTTTTATAACATAAACTTAGATCTTGAGATGCCGAAGAGAGAGAAGGAAGGGAACCAGAAACACATAGACTTTTTACCTTGCAGACTTGCAGGAGGATTCCGATCCAATGGTTACCAAGCCCCAAGACAAGCAAATCAAGTCAGTATTAGGTTGGAGGTCAGCTTTGGTTCCTTCAAACAATTTCAGCAAGTGCAAACATAGTTGACAGGTTGATTCACTTTGGTATCTCTAGTACTTCTGCAATCAGTAAGTCTAAGACTGGTCTAAAGAGTGGTTAGATGACAAAAAGTAAATCGATTAAGATTATATCCCCTTCTTGACTCAATAAATTTTTTTTTGAAAATATTTTAAATAAGACAAATAAAGTAAATAACCATTAGTAATCCCCCCAGACTTAAATTACACTGTCCCAGTGTAACACAGTCGGTGGTATGAAAAACATAAAGCATAATTACGAAAATTAACAAGTTAGAACGATATACCAGCTCGCTGATGTCTGTGTTGATCGACACAATGAAGTATCAATCGATCGTTGAAGATGAAGCGTTGTCGAACGATATCGATATTATCTGATCAGTCGATGGCTAGACATATCGTTTGACACAATGAAGAGACAATCGATCGTGTGATATGAAGTGCTGGCGATCGATATCGTGCTGGTCTCATCGGGCGATGTTCTGGGCAACCGTTTACTTGGATCTTTTTTTTTTCACTAACTAAAACACAATATCAGTATAACATCCCCCAGACTTAAATAACACTATAGTGGTGTTATCAAGTCGGAGATTGGTGAGAAATAAACCATAAGTACTCAATGTAACAAGTTAGAACGAAATACCTGACCGGAATAGATGTTAATCGATGTAAATGTGTTGTCATCGGTCGTGGCAGATTTGGTTATGTCGATCGATATCGACTTCTTCTCGTCGGTCGATATTATGGCAATTGTTTACTCGGGTCCCTATTCTGAATAGCTAATCTAAATTATAATATTAGTACGACCTCCCCCAGACTTAAACAACACTGTTACTAGTGTTATAGAGCCTAAGATTGGTGGAAGAATAAATCATAAGGACAATAATTAACAAGGAAGAACAGTATACCTAACTTTGATGTGAATATTAACCAACACAGTTAAGTGGCGATCGATACTTTTGATGCTCTATCGATTAACACAATTAAGTGGCAATCGATCGATGCTAGTGATACTCTGTCGACCGATGCTGGCCAGCCATGGTCGATTCTTGTGGGAACTCATCTTCCTTGATTATATCCCCTGTATTTTTGCCTAACATAAAACACTAAAATAAAACATTAAAAGTCAGTAACAGATAAATATAAAAGAATTTTTTTTTTCGGATGAACAGTGTCTGCTACAGTAACATTGCTACAGTAACATTGCACTGTTGCTACAGTGTCAGGCGTACTGTTCATATTTTTTTTTTAACCTGCGATAATTAAAAACAGAAATCATTAGTATATGAAAATAAATCCAAATTTAAAACAAACCTAACAGTGGGTTGCCTCCCACTCAGCGTTTTTTTTTAGTCATGAGCTTGACTTTTGGAGATCTAATTTAGTCCGGATGAGAATGAGAATATGCTCCAAAACAAATCTCAATGTCCAATCTTTGAGGCTTTATCATTCTTGTGTGAAAGCTTCCTCCATAGACTTTTCTCCTTTGTTTATCATCTCAGCAATAAGGAGTGCTCGAAGCTTTGCAAACGGCTGTGAGAAGCTTCTGCTGCGCACTCTGGATGTCCTAACACAATCTGAAAAGTAAGGAGTCAATGGTAACTGAGAACCTCCCTTGGTTCGTTTCCGCTTCTTCCAATTTCTCTTCTTCTTTTCCACAGACTTGTGTAGTCTCACTCCAAATTTCCTGACATCATCGGAGAAGTGAGGAATCAATGCTAACTGAGAATCCCTTTTGGTTCTTTTTTCTCTTCCTCCAATTCATCATCATCTTTCCCCCAGACTTTTCTGAACGCGTGGTTGTATCTCCATCAAAAATATTTCCACACACTTCATACTCATTCTGCTCTGATTCGCGTCTGGTATCGATCGATGAACCAGTGGTAGTGTCGATAAATAACAGATTGATAATGTCAATCGGTGGTATTCGGTAGATGTCGATCGATGGTGGAGTGATATTATCGATCGATGTTTTCTGAACAGTGTCGATCGAGACTTCTTCACTGAGGCTTTTCTCGACTTCAGTTCTACACCTCATCTCCCTCTGAGAAGCTACTACATGCTGATGATCATTAAATACTCCATTGCAGGAATCTATATGTATACCTCTATCTGGTTGTATAGGAGATTCAGCTTCAACCACGGTACATGGAACAATAATCTTCACAGGGTCATGTATCCTCTTCACTCTTTTGCAAATCCCAGCAGCTTCTTCTGCGCATATGGGTCTTAGGTGTTCAGGGACAGCAAGGTATGAGGTCTCAGACTCGTGCATTCTCACTTCAATCGGTTCCAGCTCAACTGTGTATCCTGCTAGCTCGTCCAACCATTGGTGTCGATCGATGCACCCGGGTGGGTGTCGATCAATACTATCGGGTGGGTGTCGATCAATGCTATCTGGCGGGTGTCGATCGATCTCATCAGGTCGGTATCGATCGATTCTAGCCTTTTACGAAGTCTCCAATTTTTTTCTCATAGTGTTCCGCTCGTCATCAAGATTCTTTTCTGACTCAAGCCATTCCTCCAGCTCTATGAAGTCTTCCATAGTGACTTCTACACTCGAATCCAATTCTCTAAGTTGTTCTCCATCCTCCAACTCCAAAAATTCTTCTAGCTCCAAGAAATCTTTCATGGTGATCTCCTTTTCTACATCTTGGTTGGGATAACAACTTGATACATCAATGCTCTTCTGTGTCGAGTCTGCAATGTCCAGAGGAGACCTCGAACTTTCAGGGATTTCAAGTGGTATCGATCGATGACCAAAGTATGTATCGATCGACTCGGAGGTGCTGGTGGCGATCGATGCTGAAGTGATGTTATCGATCGATGTCGAGGTCGCGGGGTCGATCGATGCTAAGATTGTGTCACTAATATCGGCTTCTTCTACTCTACTCAGTTCTTCAGGTGCCATCTGTTCATCATCCTTTACCATATATTCCAGCATAGCTCTTTTCTCAATCTCTAGATTTGCTGCAGCATCACATGAAGTTGTTGAGGAAAGCGTTTGTGATGTCTTTCCAGGTAGTAACAGATCCTTGTGGCAACTTCCTGAACCAACATGTTGTTTCTCCAGTAAGAGAATATGAGAATAATTTGCAGAAGTAGTAGTCTTCAGGGACTCCATTGCATTTGATGGTCGAAGCTAAATCTTCGAATGCCTCTAAGTGGTTAGTGGCATCTTCATAATGAAGACCATGAAAAAGAGTCTGACCCACAAGAGAGATATATGCAGTAGGTAGCTCAGGGACGGAACTCTGGAATGTTGAACGACGCAATGCAGACCTTTTAGCATATAAATCCTCAGGACTGTTGTAGTCTCGGAGTGCTCTTTGTCGTTCTGTCCCAGCATTCACAGCAGTAGCATCAGGGATTTCGAGAGGTATCGATCGATGAGACAAGTCTGTATCGATCATTTCTGAAGTGCTGATATCGATCAATGCTGAAATCGAATCACTTTTATCAGCTTTTTCTACTATGCTCGGCTCTCTAGATACATCTTGTTCATCATCCTCAACCGTACCATGGTTGACCAGCTGTCCTCTGTTCAGTTTGTCCATCTTTGTATCCTCATAAGCATGTTGATCCTGAATGTCTGGCTGCTTGACATGAGTTGTTGGGGTCTCAGAATCTCCATTCTGATAGCTGTAGACATAATCAATAATCTGGCTGATACTAGTCATTATTCGATTCTCATGATCTTCAGTCATCTTGTCTATAATGTAATCAAACCTTTTACTTCGAATTGCTACAGCTTCACTGAAAAATTTACCTAAGAAGGCGCTTTTGATGTCTTCCCAACAGGTTAGAGATCTTGGCTGCAACTTACTGAACCAGCTAAAAGCATCTCCAGATAAAAAATAAGGAAAGATCTTGCAGATAATGTGATCTACATGTACCTAATTATGCGCGCTTGATGATGAGGCTAGCCCCTCGAGTGTCTTGATAAGATCTTTGGGGTTTTCAAAAGGAAGACCTTTGAAAGGGTCCTCGCTTCCCAAATCATACCATTGGCTTGTCAAAGTAAAGTCGTTTGTCTCAGCAACATCAATCACATCAGGGATTACATCACCATCTGCATTAATCAATTGTCCTCTGGTGTTGCAAGTACGACATTCTTCGTCTCGCCAGATACCTCTCTTATCAATCTTAAGTATGAGTGCTCTGACCTCCTTTGTCTCCCAGCAAGTGGTGTCTGTCGATCCATGATGAACAGAATTTTTCGGCGTCGGATGAACAGTGTCCGGATGAACAGTACCCGAATGAACAGTGTCATGGTGAATAGTGTTTTGATGAACAGTACCGCGATGAACAGTGTCGCGATGAACAGTGTCGCGATGAATAGTACCATGATGAACAGTGTTTCGGTGAACAGTATCGATCGATACGGATGAACAGTGTTCAGATGAACAGTGTTTTCGTGAATAGTGCCGTGATGAACAGTGTTTCGGTGAACAGTGCTGAAGTGAACAGTATCGATCGACACGGGATGAACAGTGTCGATCGACGTCGGATGAATAGTGTTGCGATGAACAGTGTCACGATGAACAGTATCGAACGACACAGAATGAACAGTGTCGATCGATTTCAGATGAACAGTGTTCAGATGAACAGTATTTTCGTGAACAGTACTCCGATGAATAGTACCGGGAGGAACAGTAATCGGATGAATAATAATCGGATGAATAGTACCTGGATGAACAGTACCCGCGTGAATAGTACCATGATGAATAGTACCTCAGTGAACAGTGTCGTTTGACGATTTGTGTACTCCGTTGATTACCGGTTCTTGTAGGGTGTCGATCGATTTGTGGTGTATGCTATCGATCGATGCTGCTTGGAGGGTGTCGATCGTTACATCCCTCGTAGACTTACGGATCGTGCATAAACCAGCAGGTTGCTTCTTTGAATAAGCTTAAAATCCTTTCTTCATTGATGCTTCTGGTATGTACCTGAAACAGAAAAAAAAATTTATGAAATTTTTGAATAATAATAAAACCTAAATAAAATCTAACTAAATAAGATCTAATGGCGATCGAAGCTCCCCGGCAACGGCGCCAAATTTAGTATCACTCAAATTACCCTAAGGAGTGAATTACTTTCATCAAAAGAGGTCAAGTTATAGTACTTAGGGATCGAATCAACAAGGAGCTAAGGCACAAACTAGATCTAATAGTTATGATTTAGCTAGGCTAACAGTAAATATATTATAAAGCAGTAAATGAATATGGTAAAGCAGTAAATAAAACAATAAACAAGATGAACAATATAATTGTTCAGCTTGGCAAGGAGCTGTTTGATGGAAGGATGGTAGCTAAATCTAGGACTTCTATTCAGGTATTGGGGATTATAATCTCTATAAATGCTTTAACAAGTTGCTTGCATGATACTATAGATCTCAGCCGCTTAACATATGTGATAAATCACTGGTTAAAATATCTAGATCTCTGGCCACACCTTTCGCATGATGACACAGAAAAAGAGTCGGGTTGATATCCTTTTGAGATATCGAGCGATACACCTTTCGCAGCGCCGATCGATTCACCTGTCGGTATATCGATCGACGGCTTCTAGATCTGCCTAGGCGCGAGCCGAATATGACCACAAGGTCTCAAGGAGGAACTGTCGTTCTTCTCAACATGAGACAGGCAAGCTCAAATGGATAATTCAGATTAATCAAAGATCCTAGTGATCTATGTTCTAGTTAGCTAATCTAGAACAAGCATTGAGTACAATCCATTTGATGAATATCACAACTTAGCAAGTATAGCTTGGGGCTAATCCCACAAACCTATCTGAACCATAGATTTAACAGGTGGATCTATTCAGACATGATACTTGTCACAGAAATCATAGATGAATATATGAAAATGCAATAGATAATATAAAAGCAAAAGTAAAGGAGTTCCAGGAGGAATCTCAAGGATTTCCTCCCTTCTATCCTAAGAGAAACAATGAAAGCGTAAAGAGCGTTTATAGCGTAGAAAGCGTAGCCGTCAACAATGGCTTAGAAATAACATAAATAGGGTTTTTGGTCGTCAAGGGTATTTTGGTAACTTTGTGGTGACTCCTGGGCTTCACTCGGTCATGAAATATACTCAGCCCACATTCTGATGTCCCTGTCGATCGACATGCAGTGTGCTGTGTCGATCGACATACAATCCTCTTCTCGGCAGCTTCCTCTCGCGAGGCAGACTGACCACTATTCAGTAAATCGGGCATAACCTCTGCTACAGGATGCGGACCTCAGACCGGTGGCATTGGAAAGCTAACTCAAATCTCTATCTTGTGTCAAATGATGGGCTAAATCCAACGGTGGGAAGGTCTCCATCGAGAGTTAAACATCTGAAGTGTGTGTGCAGTTCTGCACTTCGAAAGACTCCAAAAGGCACCAAAATCACCATTTATCTCCAAATCATCCATGAACCTGTAAATACTCTAAATAGACTCCAATACATAATAAATAGTATATAAAACACTTATATAACATGGGTAAAAATGGATAAAATCCATGGTATATCAGTTGCCAAAGCCCCTGGTCTGATCCCAAGTGCTCACCGGCCCATCGGCACACCCGGGTGGTCCACATGGTCCGACCACTATCCGGACCTGGCTCAACTGTCCAAGACTTGAACACTCATTCCAGCTGAGTTGAGCTGATACCAGCTGAATGAGCAAGTTCATCCAGCTCATGGAGCTGACACACTCTTCAGTGAGCTACACTAAGATGTACTATACTTCATCTAGCTGGTCGAGCTTGCTCACCGCATCGCCCAGCTGCCATACACTTTGTACAGCTCCTTTATACTTGTCTCCTTCTTGGTTTAGCTATGTCTTAGCTTCCTGATGCCCTTAACCTTACTTCCAGGCCTTAATGCCCTTGGGTTTAGGTCACATGACTTGACTGGTGCGTCTCCTCGCACAATGGCTGATCCTAACGATCATATTCAGGATCGGGGACAGGGCAGGACCAATCCGTCCAAACCATCGCATGTGTATCTTTGTATGTGAAAACATATCTCACCTCTTAACCCCTAAACAAACTGGTCCATGACATTCTCATTGCTTAATCCTGGATTGAGCCGAATGCAAAGATACTTGAATTGCTTTTGATACTCTATGACTGTCTTATCATCTTGGCAAAGTGTACGAAACTGCCTCCGGATTTCTTGATACTGATCGCGTGGAATGTATTGTTTTCTCATCATATTTTTCATCTCATCCCAAGTTGATTTCGAAAATACCGGTGATGATTTCCTTTTGCAGTAGATTGGCTCCACCAGTGTTGAGCTTGGTTGATGAGCTGATCGGCTGCAATGTACACTTTCTCAAAATCTGGACAGCCGCAAGAATGGAAGAACTCATTCATCTTGTGCTCCCATTCAAAATACTCATCAGGGCCTGATCTTCCTGCAAAATAATAATCTTCTTGCTTCAAAAGACTCCAAGGATGGTTCACCATGTTGCTGTTGCTGAACTGGTTTTCCGTATCTCTTTATTTTTTTTATTTTTTTAACAGAAACTTAGAAAAACAAAACAGAAAAAAAGAGAGGAAAATAATTTTTTTCTAGGGTTTCTTTGGAGAATAGAATGAAAGAAAAAAAAAAAAAAAAAAACAAAAGGATAGATGATATGAGCTTTTGGCTCTGATACCAAATGATACAGCCTCAGAATCTCATTTTAGCTTTTCTCACAAGAAATCAAAAAACTAGGGCTTAAATGGATTGAAGATCGCCACTCAAAGATGTGAAAGACTTTGAGATAAGATTATGAACCAGAACCTAAGTGAATCTCACACAAAGATAAAGGCTCCAACTTACATCCTAAGAAAGAATCTCACATAACTTAGAAATAATAAGAACAAGCATAAAAGCTCTCAAGAGAAAATCTCACTTTTTATTCAATACTCAAGTCTGATTTTACAATGAAATGAGAGGAGGTTTATATATAGCTCTTGGACAAATGTTTCAGATCAAAAGACATAAATGAAAGGAGGATTTTTAGGGTAAATCATCATTAAGAAAGAATCAAATAGGCTGGTCAAAAGGCTGATTTTAAGGGATTTAAATCTGCTTATTAATGAGTTTTGACCAAGTCTTTAATACTTTTGGACAGATCTTTTGGAGCTGATAAAGAGGCTTAAGTGGTGACCTTTGTTTGGGGACAGACAGCTGAATAAAACGAACCATAGGTTTGATGTCGTCTAGGTTCATCCAAGTCCAAACATGGAAAGTCTTGTCTACTTTATGAGCAGTGGATTTGATGTCCGCATCATGCGAGTTCTGCTGCATATATGATTTGGATCAATTCATTTTGTAGATTGCTTTTTATAAGGATTGTTGACCTCTATAAATTTGAGTATTTGTAAACTTACCAGTGGGGCATCTATGAGCAAGCTGCTATTCGGAGCCTAAAAACTGAGGATCGATAGGGAATAGGGAATATAGTGAGCCTTCTTAAGTAATGATGAGTCTGATGGAGACGACAAAGTAGAGAACGCTCAGAAAGATGTCCAAGGTGCTGTGTTTGGAGAACTTGCCATAAAGAGACAGAGGAAGACGGTGTAAAAGCTGAGGAACGCTGGTGGTGAAAAGGTGCAGCCTAGGCTCTGGATGCACTAGAGAAAATAAAGAGGCTTGCAGTTAATAAATCCTCTAGACAGATTACTCCTGCTACAGATTGGAATTTTAGTATATAGAATAGCAGCTTGCTCATAGACCCAACTGTCTCAACTGCTTTCTGTATAGCGTTTTTGTTCTGTTTTGCACTGATTTTCTGAGTTTAATAAGTTGCAGGTTGGTGGAGTTCAAGCGTAACGGTGACCTTTAGTTTTCTATTGTTTTGTTTGGTCACTCTTTGGGCTTTGTTGGACAATATAAAATCTGAGTCATAGATTCAAGAATTTAGAATGTTGGTTTTTTCGATGATCGAGAAAGAATGAACAATATATATGTTGGTTTTGTTGAATATGTTTGTTTTGCTGATAAATATAACCGAGATATCCGAATATGAGTGTAACCGAAAAATTTGGTAAATAATATAAAAACGAATATTTTTAAAAATAAATTGAAAACTGAAAATAATCAACTTCCAAACCGAACCGAATTCAATTTTAGTTTTCTTTGGAATTAGTTTTAAAAATTCCGGTTGATCGAAAATCAAAAGTTCGGTTCGGTCCGATTTCAGAAAACCGAAATCGTAGGCCTACTTTTAGGTATTGGAATAATAGCCAAAGAGTAGCACTTCCAACCATTGATACTCAATATGATAATCTATTGAAAATTAGGAGAAGAGAAAATATCTTTAAAATTAAAAGTATTAGATAACCTTTAAAATCTTAAGACACTACATGTCTATTTTTAATTGGTTCATTTTATCAAAAATAATTAATTTTAATTTTATATTTAATTAATATAATAATAATAATACTTTTTAGTTAAAATTTTCTACCTTACAAACTTATCATTAAGATTTCTCTGGTAAAAAGTAGAACGAAAAAACCATACGGAGAAGAAAATCAGTTGATGAGCATGCTGCTTTTTTCAGACAATTATTGAAATAAAAAAATCTATCCAAAAATATATAAACATTAGAAAACTTTTTTTTTGATTAACTATGTACAATATATTTTAAAACAGCACAATTCATGTAATTTAGTACTTAGTACTTGCGTCAACATCATTAATTAGAATTTATTTCAACAACTTCATAGATATTATTTAATAAAATATATTAAAAACTATAGTACATCAAACCACATAAGAGATAAAACATAAGAAATTCACCAACACATAGAAAGAAAAGAATATCAAATTACACTAGTGATCTTTAATTAAACGACACATAATAACATCAAACTACATTACTGATTTTCATAGTAATATTATTTTTTCAAATAATATATATTATATAATTCTAAGTACATTCATGTTCTGAAAGACAATAATTTTTAAGTTACAGTCTTACAGGTGAAAGAAAACGATTATTACAAGCAACTAAGGAGATGATTGAGGGAAGAAAATAGAGCAGGCACGAGGCTTCCTACGGCCGTGAACACCGACGACCTCTGTGTTTTCCGATAGCTTCATGAGTTTAGGGTGTCCATACCTAAACAAGAAAACATCACCAATATGGAGGCGTCCCGTCCCGCGGCCACAACCTTCATACTATTATTTATATTACTTATTTATTATTTCATAAGCTATAAACCTATCTTATAATAACAAAAACAATTGTGTTAAAAAGTAACAATTTTAGAAAGTCAAATTCTTAATTTACCGCAGAAACTCAAAATTATACAAATCTTTAGTTAAAACAGCAAATATAGCTACTACTTTTATTTAAAAAATACAAATTGAAAATAAAATGGTTCTTATGCTAATTAATAATTAAACAAAATTTATAATACATTATCTGCGTGTAGCGCGGAAAAAGGCTCTAGTGATAATAAGATATTTTGGTTAATTTTTTTTAATTTAAATTATCTTTAAACATTAAATCCACATCATTAATTAAACATATTCATCATTAGTTTCAATTAGAAAAAACTAAATCCACATCAATAAGTAATCAACCGTTATAACCTTTCAAAAAAAAAACACAGAGCAACTTCAAACCATAAGAGAATCGTCGAAAAAGTAAGAGAACCGTCATCTTCCCCATTATCGTCGTCGACATTGTGTTTACGAAATCGTTTTCTTCCTCTTCATCGAACTAATTCTCTCTTTTTTCTTTGCTAAAATCATTTTCTCCCTCTTCGTCGAACCAACTCTCTCTGTTGTCTTCTCCAATATTGTCTCCCCGAAATCGTTATCTCCAAACGTATTTACGAAATCGTCTTTTTCCGGTAGTGTGGCTCAGTCTCCGGTATATTATATTTCATCTGAGTTATAAAAATTGTTGCATCTGAGTTAGGGTTTTGTTGCGTCTGAGTTAGGGTTTTGTTCCGTCTGAGCTAGGGTTATGTTATAACTGAGTTATTGTTATGTTGTGGCTGGGTTATTGTTATATTGTGGTTGAGTTATTGTTATGTCATGGTTGAGTTATTATTATGTTGTAGTTGAGTGTTATGTTGTGATTCGGTTATTGTTGGGTTATATGATCAGATGGATGTTCCTGAAGTGAAATCACGGGATTACCCTTCAAGACTTTACCCTGAATGATCTTTTAACTTAGAAGATAAAGATATTAATCACAATTTATGTTTAGGAGATTTCCCTCACATTAGAGAAACATTAGGACTTGATGTTTGGGAAGAACTGGTGAACTCTTCCATTGGAGTAGTTGCTAGGTTAACTGGACGCAAAAGCGTGTAGTTTGATAGGATCTACACTATTTACTATGTATACAGCTGCAAATACATAAGAAGGAGATATGAAATGTCGTGGTTGATGAGCTTATTAAGTTTAGCTTGTTCGAATTTGGTAAGATCACAAGGTTAAAAATAGTTTCAAAAAGAATTTTTGGATTTCAAAATAAAAATTTGTAAAAAAAAAATATTCTAATTCAAACACGTATTATTCAAAAATAATAAAGACAAAAGTTAGTTTTCATTATTTTTATTTATTATTTATGTAGTCTTTTGAGAGAATTTTAATTATATATTTCTTATTAACTTTTTGGTTAAAAAAGGAAAATAACCCTGAAAGTTTAATTGTGTCGTTTTCATTGTTTACTCTGCTACCAGAAAAACGAAGACCACCAACAAATACGAATAACAATGAATCTCCACCTATACATATCCCGTCTCTAAACACCAACCATTTTATTTTCTAAGCAAGATATAGGGAAGAAGAACGTTGAATAGAAAAAGGAATGAACGTCACGTAAAAAATAAGATAAGTTTGAATAAAATTAGTTACGATTATTTTCTAAATTTTTTTCAGATTTAAAAACATAAAATAACCAAAAATATAGAATAATATAGAATAATATTCTACACATGATACAACACATACACAATATTATTATATAAATTCTAACATGTTTAGAAGATAGCATGAAGGTAAGAATTAACTGTTTTATCTGCGATATATGACCAACTAAATGATAAAATAGAAAAAAAGTTTTCTATATGTTTTTCTACAATGAAGTAAAAAGCTTATAATATATATTGTATGTTTTAAATAACATAGCGTTCTGGTTAGAACTGATACACATATTATATATTTAGATAGATCATAGAGAAAAGTTTACAATATGATTAGTAACTTTATAAAACGTTCAATATATGTTAGAACGTCTGTTTTATCCTTGCAAAAATAGTTATAATATATATTATAGAAAATCTAGATCATAACATAATTTCTTATATCAAAACATGTACAATATTCTCATGGTTATATTAATTTTTTCATATTTTTTTGTACTGTATATAATTTTGTTTTGCTTAAATACTCTATATAATTTTTAATAATTATTTTTCTATTATGAGAGTAATTAGGCCGAAAACCGACCAATTAATGCGAAAGTATAAAGAGACAAGTACTATCTCATTATGTCTTATTTTCTCAATCCCCTTATATTATATCAATCTCTAATGTAAGGCTGTGTCCAATGTCTATCAGAAAAAAAAAACTCAAGCCAAAAAAATATGTCGAGACAAGAGCGAGGTTCTTGGACAGGTGATCGTGCACTCTTTAGCATCAGATTCAGTGATATTTCAACTCTTCTTTTGTGATAAAAACAAGAAATTAAAGTAAAGCTTTGGAGGTATAAAGTTGGCTACATACACCTCTACATTATTCTCCATAATAAGTTAGTGGGTATAATCATAAAGCTGCTTTATCCAAAGGAAACATATCTATATGCTCCTTTTCTTCAATTATGTTATTATATTAATACTATTTTTTTTTCGAAAAATACATCTATCTGATTCTGATCGTATACAGAAAAACTTGAACCCTTCTTTCGTTTTATAAGCTCGCATTAATTTCAGTCTTTCAACTCGTAAGCTTTTTTACTTCCCTTCATTTTTCCTCCCAGACGCAAAAGTTATCTCTCTTTTTTTTTTTGCATCCAAAGTTAGCTCCTGCTGCTACCTTTAGGACCTTTTCCTGAAATGCTTCTCAGATTTGTCCCAGTTTTTGTTCTTCTCATCTTTTGCTTCAACAGCAAACAATCATGCGGCTTGATGAGTTCCAACCAACAATCAGAATTCTTCAAGCTTATGAAAAACTCTCTTTCCAGCGATGCTTTGTCCTCTTGGAATCTTTCCGACGAGGTGACTTCTTACTACTGTAACTTCACTGGCGTAAGGTGCGACGGTCAAGGGCTTGTCACCGATCTTGATCTTTCCGGTTTGTCACTCTCCGGGATTTTTCCAGATGGTATTTGCTCTTTCCTCCCAAACCTTCGTGTTCTCCGTCTCTCTCGCAACCATCTGAATAGAAGCAGCAGCTTCCTCAAGGACATCCCTGACTGTGATCTTCTTCGAGAGCTGAACATGAGCTCTCTCTATCTCACAGCCACACTCCCTGATTTCTCTCCCATGAAATCTCTAAGAGTCATAGACATGTCTTGGAACCACTTCACCGGTAGCTTCCCACTCTCGATATTCAATCTCACCGATTTAGAGTATCTTAATTTCAATGAGAACCCTGAACTCGATCTCTGGACTCTACCGGATTATGTCTCGAAGCTCACGAAGCTCACACACATGCTCCTGATGACGTGTATGCTCCACGGTAATATCCCAAGGTCCATCGGGGATATGACTTCCCTTGTTGATCTTGAACTAAGTGGAAACTTCCTCTCTGGCGAGATTCCCAAAGAAATCGGGAATCTTTCCAACCTAAGGCAGCTTGAGCTTTACTATAATTATCACTTAACCGGCAGTATACCTGAAGAAATCGGTAATCTCAAAAATCTCACGGACATAGATATTTCGGTTAGCAAGTTAACCGGAAGGATACCGGAATCGATATGCAGTCTTCCGAAACTCCGAGTGCTTCAGCTTTACAACAACAGCTTAACCGGTGAGATTCCCAAGTCACTTGGTAACTCAACAACCTTAAAGATCTTGTCTCTCTACGACAACTATTTGACCGGTGAACTCCCGCCAAATCTCGGATCTTCCTCGCCTATGATCGCCCTCGACGTTTCGGAAAATCGCCTCTCCGGTAACCTTCCGACCCAAGTTTGCAAATCCGGTAAGCTTTTGTACTTTCTCGTACTGCAAAACAAGTTCTCTGGCTCGATCCCTGCAACTTACGGGAGGTGCAAGAGTCTTATCCGGTTCCGTGTTGCGAGCAACCAACTCGTGGGACCTATACCCCAAGGAATTACGTCTCTACCTCATGTCTCCATCATCGACTTGGCTTACAACTTGTTATCGGGTCCAATACCAAACTCGATCGGAAACGCTTGGAATCTGTCGGAGTTGTTTATGCAGGGAAATCAAATCTCCGGTGTTATACCTCACGAAATATCTCGCGCCACAAATCTTGTGAAGCTTGATCTCAGCAACAATCACCTGACTGGTCCAATACCTTCCGAGATTGGGAGACTCAGAAGACTAAACTTACTTGTGCTGCAAGGAAACCAACTTGATTCATCAATCCCTGAGTCGTTCTCTAACCTGAAATCTCTCAACGTCCTTGATCTCTCAAGTAATCGTCTCACCGGAAGAATCCCTGAAGACCTTTCCGAGTTGCTCCCAACCTCGATCAATTTTTCAAGCAACCAGCTATCTGGTCCCATCCCTGCCTCCCTGATAAGAGGAGGTCTTGTGGAAAGCTTTTCAGATAACCCTAATCTCTGTGTTCCACCAAACGCTGGTTCCTCGGATTTAAAGTTTACAATGTGTCAAGTGGCTCCAAGAAAGAAGAAGTTGAGCTCGATCTGGGCAATTCTTGTCTCAGTCTTCATTCTACTCCTCGGGGGCATCATGGTTTACTTGAGACAACGTCTGAGTAAAAAGAGAGCAGTGATAGAGCAAGACGAGACCTTAGCATCTTCTTTCTTCTCCTACGACGTCAAGAGTTTCCACCGCATAAGTTTCGACCAAAGAGAGATTCTGGAAGCTCTTGTGGACAAGAACATCGTAGGTCATGGTGGTTCGGGTACGGTCTATAGAGTACAGCTTAAATCCGGGGAAGTAGTTGCTGTGAAGAAACTTTGGAGCCAAAGTAGCAAAGACTCAGCTTCAGAAGACACATTGCATTTGAACAAGGAGTTGAAAACCGAAGTTGAGACACTCGGGAGCATTCGCCATAAGAACATCGTCAAGCTCTTCAGCTATTTCTCAAGTTTGGATTGTAGTCTTTTGGTGTATGAGTACATGCCAAATGGTAACTTATGGGATGCTCTTCATAAAGGCTTTGTTCATCTAGAATGGTCTACTCGTCATAAAATCGCACTTGGTGTCGCTCAAGGATTGGCTTATCTTCACCATGATCTCTCGCCGCCAATCATTCATCGCGACATTAAATCCACAAACATCTTATTAGATGTAAACTATCAGCCTAAAGTCGCAGACTTTGGCATTGCAAAGGTGTTGCAGGCTAGAGGGAAAGATTCAACCACAACGGTTATAGCCGGCACTTACGGTTACTTGGCCCCAGGTGATATCATCTAATACCTCTAGAAACCTTATTTCTCGAGACTGCAATCCTTTTGAAAAAAAATGGAAACGATAAAGAAACTAGAACTTGGCATATTATGGTAACTTGGAGGAAATACTATTTTTAAGGAGTGGTTGATTTTTTTTTCTTTTTTTTTATGAGTGGATTCAGAAAATCAGGATAATGAAAACACAAGTACATAAAATGTTTTCTCTTGTTTAGAAATAATAAATGTTTGATACTTGAAATGCATTTTCGGTGATGTTAGTCGTGTGAAAAAATGTTTTTGAAGAAACCTATTTTCAATTTCATCTCTTTCAACAGTTCATGTTTTTTTCTCATTTAATATAAGTTTTTCTTCGGCTTTTTGACGATATGCATTTGCTAATGGCAGAATATGCATACTCCACCAAAGCAACGATCAAATGCGACGTGTACAGTTTTGGGGTGATGCTAATGGAGCTTATCACGGGGAAGAAACCTGTAGACTCGTGTTTCGGAGAGAACAAGAACATAGTGAATTGGGTGTCAACAAAGATTGACACGAAAGAAGGTTTAATTGAGACACTAGACAAGAGATTATCGGAACCATCAAAAGCCGACATGATCAATGCCTTGCGTGTGGCTATTCGTTGTACGAGCAGATCTCCCACAATCCGTCCTACCATGAACGAAGTCGTCCAGCTTCTGATCGATGCAGCGCCTCAAGAGGGACTTGACATGGCCTCTAAATCCACAACCAAGATCAAGGATGCAATATTATTCGATAATCTTACTCAAACGAGACTCTAGTCCTGCTTTCTTGATGAAGAGGTGTAGCAACAATTCCCATAACTTCTAAACATTCCCTGTATTTATCATACATAAAATTGCTTATATTATCCTTCTATGTATTTAACAAATATCCTTAAAAAGACTTGGGTTTTTATTTTCTGTTTTGCTTCTCCGATTTGAAATCATCGTAGGCAAGAACACAATGGAAGTTTTGTCAGAAAAAAAGTTATAGGAGAGCATCAAACAGTAACTTTTAAGAGTTGCTTTAAAATAACGGCTAGCATCTACATATGTGCATGTAGACCCACTAAAGAATCGTAATAATTCACAAGCTCCTTTTGTATTTACTGTGGACTTTAAATTCATCATTCTTTATTCATAAGTGAGTGGAACTTCTTTTTCCATGGCATGGCATGTAAGTAGATGCTTGATTCTGGGTTCAATGCCTGACGGGATGAGGTAGCATAAGTGGTAAGGGCCTTGGGGGCCAATGGTCATGCTTCTGGGTTCGAACCACCTGGAGGGGAACTACCTCTTCCCTTTCACCAAATGCGGTACTGGGTGTTGGGCCTTGTCCTCAGCCCAGGTATAGCCCTCCCGGGTGAAGTGGACCCCTGCCTGACCGGGCACGGGGGAATGATCCGCGTAAGTGGAGAACCCCCGGATTATCAAAAAAAAAAAGTAGATGCTTGATTCTTTTTTTTTTTAACTTAAAAAAGGGAAACTTATAATACATAGGCTATATATTCGTCATGTAAGTGATCAAGCACAGTTTTCATTTTTAGTTTACCTCTCTCAGCAATTTTTCACCGTAAGATTAAATCTAGAAAAGCTATATGAATCCAACTTGAGAAATTGAGAAAAGGGTTCCTTTTTTTTTCTTCACTAAGTTAAGGTAAACTCCTCTGATGAAATTTTTTCATCTTCTTCAAGAATAGTCAGGAAAATGTCATTTACATCATCATTTTTCAACTTTGGTTGAAATAAAGAATCAACGTTTCGGTAAACAAACACTGAAATTTTGTTGACAATCCATATTAATCATAAACTTTTACTGACCACACCATTTAACACAAATATAACTCAATGTTTTTCCAAAATATTTAAAATATATTTAATAACTATAACACTAACAATAAAACTTTTGATAAGAAATCACTCAAACCAAAATATATAAGTTTTTCATTTTCTCAAAGTAAAATTTATATTATTTTCATTTATATTTTAAAATAATTAGTGAACCATTCGTATAACACTTTACACCGATTCAAGGTGCCATCGGTCGACGCTAGAAGGATAGAATCAATCGACGGCCACTCTGGGTTTATATAACAAAAGCTGAATACTGGACTTGGATAACTAGTAGACTCACATGCAACAGCTAGATATCTTTACATTAGAAAGTTCGAGTTCTAGAATATCCTATAAAACTTTAGCTTCTATGTAATTATAATCACGATTACCTGAAACCTAGATTTAACGCATTCTCATAACTATTTACAAACTCAAAACAATCAATTGTACAACTACTTTTTTCACCTTGCTATTTACTATTTTAAACATATTTACCTAGCTTAATCACTGTTGATTAGGATATATTGTATGCCCTCGTTCTTTGTGGATAAGTACTACAATTGAACCTCTTATCTGAGAGAGTAAAGTCACTCCTTTCGGTAATTTGAGTGACCGTTGCTGAGGAGCTTTGATCGTCATTATATCTTATCTAGTTCGATTGAGTCTAGGTTATTTTTCTTTTTCAAGTTTCTCATAAATTTCTTTTCTTAACTTTTCAGGTGCATGTCCAGCCCAGTAGTACTAGAAGCAACAAGAAAACACTCAATTCGAATAGAGAAACGCACCGCACCGCATCGATCGACAATAACTTCAATTTATCGACCGATACTTGCCGCCAAAAGTCGACCGATACTACCCATCTATCGACCAACACTCCACATCCATCATCGTTCACACTTCTCATCGAACACCGATCGACGCTAACCCGCGAGACATGGTTGCGACTCTAGTTCTTATTTAGGACGAGAATAGAAACCTGCATAACCAGGATGGTCATCTGCATTATGCACCAGGTCAGAGGATGAATGATTAGGGGACTGCAATCCCTGATACTGATGTTGATACCGCTACAGCTGCTGCTCAAGCTGCAGATGAGGCTGCTCGACCCAAAACGTTGGCGGATTACAACCGCCAGTACAAAAAGTATCGGCATTTGTAGCACCCGAAAAACCTTACCACATCATTTTCGTAGCATTTTTATAAATGCTCTGATAGCCACAGCTATAATAGATCTCCCCTTATCGTAACGTATTTTCGTGTGCTATGATAAATATACATATTGTGGCATCAATAATAAGCTATAGAATATTGTTCTATAGCATATGATTCGTGATATGATATACTTTTTTGTGATATATTTTTTATGCCGTGAAATATTTTATAATAACATATAAATAATGCTATTTTCATAATATAATAAGCTATTATTGATTGATTCGAATTGATTAATAATTAAATCAAATTAATTAATAATTGAATTGCAAATTAATTAATAATTGAATTGTAAATTAAGTAATAACTGAATTGAAAATTTTTTTTTGGCAACAATGAACTAGTAGATCTAAGAAGCCACCGGTTCAGATAGCCAAACCGGAGGGACTGAATCAACATATAACATAACTGAAGGAGAACTCCTTGCACCACGTGCAAGCTTGTCCGCCATAGTGTTTTGTGCCCTTAGAATATGTCTTATCTTGAAATTAGGGAAGAAAGTCTTACTGCGGGTGAACTCTTCCATGAGTGTAGCAAATATTGGCCATTCTTCGGGTGAGGACAATATCTTCACCAATTGAGAACAATCCACACAAATACTATGTCTGAAAACTGCAGGGTCTTCATGCACTCCATAGCCCAAATCAATGCTTCACATTCCGCATGTAAATGTGATAGGCTTCGTCGGAGGTTCATTGCCCCCATCATAACATCAGTCGACGCCATTTTCTTGCAGTAACAGCCATGTCCCTTAAAGGCATCTTGTTTCCTCCATGCCCCATCAATATAGCAAATTCTTGATGAATTTACTGTCGACCCGCTAACTTCTGGCTGTACAAACTCATGGTGCTCCTGTACTAATAGTTGCGCTTCAGCCCAAAGTGTTCCTTCTACTTCTGCTCTTCACAATATATCTTGAGGATTTCCATCCTTATTTTGGTGAATTTTTTTATTTCTATTCTTCCATATGTACCATACAATCCAAGGGAAACAATCCGAATCAACCTCTTTTGGAAGCCTCCAAAATAAATAGTCTAAACTTGTAAAAACCAAAGATGATGGAAGTATGCCCGGAGGGGAGGGTATCCGCGATAGTGTCCAAGTTTGTAATGCTGGTGGACACTCAAAGAGAACATGATTTATAGATTCCTCTTCTGCTCCACAAATACTACACCGTAGATCACATTGTATACCACGTGTCTTCAGAGTCTTTGCAACTGGCAAAGTCTCAGATAATACTTGCCACACAAAATGCCTTAGTTTCAAAGAACATCTAAGTTTCAGGAAAACGCAAGAAGGGCATTAATATTTGGTCCATAAGTTTGAATTCATGGACCCCTATCTGGAAATAAAGACTCAGTTCTAAAACCTGACTTAACTGAGTATTTACCAGAATCGGTGAACATCCAACCTTACGTATCTGGCCTTTGTACCCTACTGACTGCTATACCTCGAATAATTTTCACATCCTCTGGATGAAAAAAATATATTAAGAAGCTCCATATTCCAGGAACTATCGTTGGGATTTATAAGATCCCTGACCGTGAGATTTTGATCTTAAACTTGAGATTGATTTTTTGGTAATGCTGACATCGGGCGAGGAGCAGGAATCCATGGATCATTCCAAACGGAAATAGATTGTCCGGTTCCAACTCTTTTGATTAGCCTTTTTCTTATCCAGAGGTCTAGCTGAGCATATACTGTCATGTCCCAAGTTCTAGATAAAGCCATCCGGATGGACCATGGTGCGAGGACAAGCACCAGCCAGGTCATGAGACCAAGGGGCAAGCGTATCATGGTCCAGAAATGGGGTTAAGTGCATCAGGAAGCTGAGACTTAACCAGAATGAAGGAAAGGTAAGCTCAAAGGAGCTGGACAAGTGTTTTGGTAGCTGGCCGTTGAGGTTTGGTAGCTCGGGCAGCTAGGGAAGGAGTGAGGCAAGCTCACAGTAGCTCAGGCAAGTCTAGGACAGCTCCAGTAGCTGGCAGGTCAGCTCACTCAGCTGGGGAAACTAGTGACCAGCTCACCTCAGCTGGACGGAGTGATTAGCTCTTGGGCGGTTGGACCGGACCATGAGCGGTTATGGGTCCGGCTCAGTGGTGGCATGGTCAGGTGAGACCATGGAGCTTGGCAAGTGAGCTAGGTACCTGGAGGAGTGTTGGCAGCTGGAGATCGATCAAGGGGAGCGGTTGGAGGCAGTTGGGAAGCGGTTTGGCCGAAGAGATGCAAAGGGAACCGTTTGTGCCTTTTCGCCCAAAACCGTGCAACCGCTCATCCCAACCGCCTGTCGATGACATTTCCTATAAATAGGAGTCATTGTTCATCGGTTTCAATCACGAAAAACATTAGGCAAACCTCTGCCAAAATTCTACCAGAAAGAAAGAGAGAAGAGACCGGCGGTGAGGAGTGATCCGTGTGGTGTTCCGGTGTGATTTAAACGGTGGAAAAGGCTCAGGCAAGGCCATGGCAGACGGGCAAAGTGATAAGGACAAGAGGAAGGAGTCAGAGAAGGATGGAGGCGCAGAGGAACGCACGCCTAAGGTATTGATGCACTCCGGATGGTGACCGCCCATGACCATGGGTTTATATGGTCTGGCCGGTTGAACCATGATGTGTTGGTTGCATCCGTTTCTTCTTTTCTCTTTGTCAATCTCTCTTCTACCTTATTCTGATGTGATCTGAGGGTTTAAACCCACGGACAAACCCCCAGGGCTTGGATTGGTCAGTGTAATCTCTCCATGGCCTTGGTTGGGGAGGTATGGTCCGATCTCATGGTTCCCAAGGGAATTATTGGGGTTTGGCAATTGTAATCTCTTAGTTGGGATTTTTAATGAATTATCAAAGTGTTAGATTCAATTTATATCATGGATTAAGGGTTGGTCCAATTTGGCCGGTTGGCGGTTCATGGTCAAGGTCGATATGACTGAGGCCGGTTCTGAGGAATCCAATTGGTCCATTCTCTTAGTTTGGATTTATCATGATTTATCATGTATAGTATGGAGTTTCTGGCCGAGTATTTAGTGTGGTCAGAGATGGGCATTAGATGTGATCTAGGATCCGGAACCATGTACTAGTTAGATTGATGTTAGGATATCGGATCATATGTGTATTCATGTGTTGTGGTTTGGTTTCAGGAACAAGCTGTGATCGTGGTAAAGCAAAGGAGTCTTGAAGACTTGGCCGTGGATGGATGTGTGATGTGTGTCTAGTTTAGATGAACTTATGTTAGCCTATAGTGCAACTTGTGTGGATTGAATGATTTGTATGGATCACATTGACTTATATATATATGAAATGATCTTTTCTTTATGCTTCCGCTTTGTATTTGTCAATTACAAACCTCAATTGAATGAAAAAGGACTTAGACACTATTGGACTTAAACCGGCTGAATTGCACTTAGACATGTAGGTAAGTACTTGGATTGGTTGGATCATGGGATCCAGGTTCGAGTTTTACAAGTTGGTATCAGAGCATGCTTGATTCTAGGCTGTTGGGTTAGGGGCAGATCATCACACATCCGGCTGAGTCTCTTGACATTTTTGGTTTAAGTTTATGTTCATTATTGTTGATGTTGTTGAGGTTTAAAAGTGCTGTCAAAACTAATACCTGGTTTGTGTTTGGTTTTGATGTGTCCTAAGGGAACTAAGAGGCGGTCTCGGAAGGCTAAGGATGGGGCTGGGGTTTCTGGTGCTGGAGATGCATCAGTACCTAACCCAAGTGCAGTGTTGACAGTTCCACCTATGGGTCGGACTGGAGAGGCTGTCCTGACTGAAACCCAAGTTAACCAAACTGAGGTTCAGCTGGACGGAGTGGCTGGACAGCTGAATGAGACCGGAAGGCAACTGGAGGGAACTGGAAGCCAGCGAGGTGCAGCTATTGGGCAGCACAGGAATGATCAGGATGGGGAGGCTGAGTCCTCAGAGATTGGTCATCGAGCTGATCCAAACATCAGGGATGGTGTACGGACTGGTCCGGGTGATCGAGGGGCTGAACCTTCCATGCAGGAGATACTGGCTGCCATTAGGCTAATGGGTAGTCAGATGGTAGCCATGACTCAGGTGCTCACCCCAGTGGTAAACTCATCCGTTGGTCAAGCCACACAAGCTCAAGTAGGAGCTGGTGGAAGTGGTGGAGCTGGTGGACGAGTGTTGCCAGTAGCTGAAGTAATTGAACTGGATCCACCATCTGGATCAGTTAAGAAAGTGGATTACTTGAAGGTTCTGGAGCACATATCACGCCTAGGGACAAAGCACTTTGCTGGAAGTGTTGATCCCATGGAGGCTGATGAATGGAGAGACCGGTTGGTGAGGAACTTCAAATCAACCCGGTGCCCTGAGGAGTATCAAAGGGACATTGCAGTGCACTTCCTGGAAGGTGATGCACACAATTGGTGGATAGCTTTGGACAAACGTACCAATGGTTCCATTGAGCGCTTTGCTGACTTTGAAGTGGAGTTTAACCACAAGTACTTTCCTGCTGAGGCATGGGACCGTTTGGAAGCTAAGTTCTTGGACTTGGTTCAAGGGCGTAGGGCAGTAAGGGAGTATGAGGAAGAGTTCAACAGGCTCAGGCGCTTTGTGGGAAGGGAGCTGGAGGATGAGGCAGTACAGGTCCGAAGGTTCATCCGCGGCCTTAGGCCTGAACTCAAGACCTACTGCTCAGTCCGGACCTTCTCCAATGTGACTGAACTGGTGGAGAGGATGGCTATGTTGGAGACTAACCTTGCTGAGGAAGCTAAGCACAAAGTGAAGAGTGTGGTGGTGGCTCCTGGGCAAAGTGGCGACCGGAAGAGAAAGAGGGACCAGGTAGAAGAGGGTAAAACCTCAAGTGGTAAGCCTGTGTGCCCTAAGTGTGGTAGAAACCATTATGGGGAGTGCTGGAGAGCCATGGGTGCTTGCACTCGTTGTGGTAAGATGGGACACTTTGCTCGAGAGTGCCCAAATGTGGGAGGTGACCGGACTTGCCATACTTGTGGTCTTAAGGGTCATCTCAAGAAGGACTGTCCAAAGCAAGCTGATGGACAGAATAAGAACAGGAGTGGGGGTAGCAGGCCGGACCAGAACCGGGGTCAAACCTCAACTCCAAGGGTTTATGAGCTGTCCAAGGATGTGGAAGAGACAGGGCCATTCAAAGCAATCACTGGTAATTTCTAAAACTCATTTGTTTCCTTTCTAGAACTATGCATGGTACGGAACCTAGAATGGTTAGGAACTTAGATGGGGTCTTTGTAGGGACCTTATGTATTGGTGGTGGGGAAACACATGTCCTGTTTGACACTGGAGCCTCACATAGTTTTGTGAGTCCAGAGATGATTGGGAAAGGATTGTTTTGTATTGGTTCAGGGGATGATCCTGGGGTTGTGGTTGCGGCCGGAGGCCAAAGGATGCAATCACAAGGCCTGGTAAGGGATATCCCAGTTATGGTACAAGGGAGGGCATTGCCTGTAGATCTTGTAGTGGTTAGCCTTAAGAATCATGAAGTGATCTTAGGGATGGATTGGCTTGGAAAGAATCGGGCCACCTTAGATTGTCACCGAGGAAGGGTGCAGTTTGAGAGTGGGTGTGGACCCCCGATCAGGTTCCAAGGTATCCGACCAACCTCGGGTAGCTTAGTGGTCTCAGCGGTCCAAGTGGAAAGTATGCTGAGGAATGGTTGTGAGGCCTGGTTGGCGACCATTAGCACTAAGGAGGTTGTGGGGGGTGGTAGCCCGGATGGGATTCAGTTGGTTCAAGAGTTTAGTGATGTATTTCGGGCGCTTCAGGGTGTGCCTCCTGATAGGGCTGACCCGTTCATGATCGAACTTGAACCTGGAACGGTCCCAATGTCCAAAAGTCCGTACCGGATGGCACCAGCTGAGATGGCTGAGTTAAAGAAACAACTTGAAGAGTTGTTGGATAAGGGGTTTATACGCCCAAGTGTGTCTCCATGGGGAGCACCAGTCCTCTTTGTCAAAAAGAAGGATGGGAGTTTCAGATTGTGCATTGACTATAGGGGGCTGAACAGGGTTACTATCAAGAATAACTACCCCTTGCCCAGGATTGATGAGTTGCTAGATCAGTTGAGAGGAGCCAAGTGGTTCTCAAAAATTGATTTAGCATCAGGCTACCATCAAATCCCCATTGCACCAGAGGATGTGCAAAAGACAGCATTCAGGACAAGGTATGGCCACTATGAGTTTGTGGTCATGCCATTTGGACTGACCAATGCGCCAGCAGCCTTCATGAAGATGATGAATGGTATCTTCCGAGATTTCTTAGATGAATTTGTAATCATCTTTATTGATGATATACTAGTATACTCTAAGACTGAGCAGGACTATGAGAAGCATCTCAGGTTGGTGCTGGGACGGCTAAGGGAGCAGCAACTCTTTGCTAAGTTAAGCAAGTGCAGTTTCTGGCAAAGGAGTATTGGATTCCTAGGCCATGTGGTGTCTAAGGAAGGAGTTTCTGTTGACCAGGAGAAGGTCAAGTGCATACAAGAGTGACCAAGACCAAAGAATGCTACTGAAGTTAGAAGCTTCTTGGGTTTGGCCGGATACTACAGGAAGTATGTCAAGGGGTTTGCAAGTGTGGCACAACCTATGACACAACTTACTGGAAAGGATGTGAAGTTCACATGGTCTGATGCTTGTGATAAGAGCTTCCAGGCCTTAAAGACCATGTTGACCAGTGCACCAGTGCTAGTGTTGCCTGAGGCCGACCAACCATATGTGGTTTACACAGATGCATCCATAACCGGATTAGGCTGTGTGCTCACACAACATGGGAAAGTCATTTCTTATGCCTCTAGGCAACTGAGGAAGCATGAGGGCAACTACCCAACTCATGACCTGGAGATGGCTGCAGTGGTGTTTGCTCTGAAGATATGGAGGTCCTACTTGTATGGTGCCAAGGTTCAGATCCTAACCGACCACAAGAGTCTCAAGTACATTTTTACTCAGCCTGAGTTAAACTTGAGGCAGAGAAGGTGGATGGAATTTGTGGCGGATTATGATCTTGATATTGCTTACTATCCGGGCAAGGCAAATCTGGTAGCAGATGCATTAAGCCGGAGGAGAGCTGAAGTGTCAGCTGAAAGAGAAGCTGAGGTATTGGAAGGGATGGTCAGGTCTTTGAATCTAAACACCTTGGTCAGTGAGGATGAACCTCTGGGACTAGAGGTTGTGGATCAGGCTGATCTCCTGAGTAGAATCAGACAAGCACAATGCTTGGATGAGAACTTGCAAAAGGTTGCAAGGAATGACAAGACAGAGTACCAGACGGCCAGCAATGGTACCATTTTGGTACATGGGCGTGTGAGTGTTCCGAGTGACCGGGGACTAAAGGAAGAGATTATGAGGCAAGCTCATAAGTCTAAGTTCTCAGTGCACCCGGGGCTGAACAAGATGTATAGGGACATGAAGAGGTACTACCATTGGGTAAGGATGAAAGCAGATGTAGCTGAGTGGGTGGCTAAGTGTCCAACTTGCCAACTAGTCAAGGCAGAGCATCAGGTTCCCAGTGGTTTACTTCAGAATCTTCCTATACCTGAGTGGAAGTGGGATCACATCACAATGGACTTTGTGACTGGGTTCCCAACGACAAGGAATAAGAGGGATGCAGTTTGGGTGATTGTGGACCGACTGACCAAGTCTGCACACTTCTTACCAATCAGGAAAGGTGATGGGGTGGATGAGATAGTGAAGATCTACATTGATGAGATAGTGAGGCTGCATGGAGTGCCGGCCAGTATAGTCTCTGATAGAGACCCAAGGTTCACCTCTTACTTCTGGAGGGCTTTTCAAAAAGCCTTAGGAACTAGAGTGAACATGAGTACATTCTACCATCCCCAAACGGATGGACAATCAGAAAGAACTATCCAGACACTAGAAGACATGCTGAGGGCATGTGTACTAGACTGGGGCGACTCATGGGAAAAGCATTTGCCACTGGTGGAGTTTGCATACAACAACAACTTTCACACCAGTATAGGTATGTCTCCCTATGAGGCATTGTATGGGCGGCCTTGCAGGACACCCTTATGCTGGACTCAAGTGGGGGAGCGCAGCATAATAGGCCCTGAGATTGTGGAGAGACAACTGAGAAGATTAAGTTGGTCAAAGAGAAGATGAAAGAGGCACAAGACCGCCAAAAGAGTTATGCTGATAAAAGAAGGAAACATCTTGAGTTTGAGGTTGGTGATCTAATCTATCTCAAGATGATCACATTCAAGGGAAGGGCCAGAGTTTCTGGAAGGAAGAAACTGGACCCAAGGTTCCTAGGTCCGTTCAGGATACTTGAAAGAGTTGGGGCAGTGGCCTACAAATTGGATTTGCCATCTGAGATGGATGCTTATCACAATGTGTTCCATGTGTCCCAACTAAGGAAGTGCCTGACTGACCAGGACATTGTGTTGCCTGAGATTCCAAAAGATCTTGGTAAGAACCTAACCTTAGAGACAGGGCCGGTTCGGATCATAGATAGAATGGAAAAGGGAATGAGGAGAAAGACTGTTCCTATGCTTAAGATAGTGTGAGAATTCAATGGCAAAGACATTATCACTTGGGAAACCGAGGCAAGGATGAAGGCTGAGTATCCTGAGTGGTATAGTCAGTATGTGGATGGTGAACCATCAAGTATGAACTCGGGGACGAGTTCCTTCCAAGTGGGGGAGACTTGTCATGTCCCAAGTTCTAGATAAAGCCATCCGGATGGACCATGGTGCGAGGACAAGCACCAGCCAGGTCATGAGACCAAGGGGCAAGCGTATCATGGTCCAGAAATGGGGTTAAGTGCATCAGGAAGCTGAGACTTAAGCAGAATGAAGGAAAGGTAAGCTCAAAGGAGCTGGACAAGTGTTTTGGTAGCTGGCCGTTGAGGTTTGGTAGCTCGGGCAGCTAGGGAAGGAGTGAGGCAAGCTCACAGTAGCTCAGGCAAGTCTAGGACAGCTCCAGTAGCTGGCAGGTCAGCTCACTCAGCTGGGGAAACTAGTGACCAGCTCACCTCAGCTGGACGGAGTGATTAGCTCTTGGGCGGTTGGACCGGACCATGAGCGGTTATGGGTCCGGCTCGGTGGTGGCATGGTCAGGTGAGACCATGGAGCTTGGCAAGTGAGCTAGGTACCTGGAGGAGTGTTGGCAGCTGGAGATCTATCAAGGGGAGCGGTTGGAGGCAGTTGGGAAGCGGTTTGGCCGAAGAGATGCAAAGGGAACCGTTTGTGCCTTTTCGCCCAAAACCGTGCAACCGCTCATCCCAACCGCCTGTCGATGACATTTCCTATAAATAGGAGTCATTGTTCATCGGTTTCAATCACGAAAAACATTAGGCAAACCTCTGCCAAAATTCTACCAGAAAGAAAGAGAGAAGAGACCGGCGGTGAGGAGTGATCCGTGTGGTGTTCCGGTGTGATTTAAACGGTGGAAAAGGCTCAGGCAAGGCCATGGCAGACGGGCAAAGTGATAAGGACAAGAGGAAGGAGTCAGAGAAGGATGGAGGCGCAGAGGAACGCACGCCTAAGGTATTGATGCACTCCGGATGGTGACCGCCCATGACCATGGGTTTATATGGTCTGGCCGGTTGAACCATGATGTGTTGGTTGCATCCGTTTCTTCTTTTCTCTTTGTCAATCTCTCTTCTACCTTATTCTGATGTGATCTGAGGGTTTAAACCCACGGACAAACCCCCAGGGCTTGGATTGGTCAGTGTAATCTCTCCATGGCCTTGGTTGGGGAGGTATGGTCCGATCTCATGGTTCCCAAGGGAATTATTGGGGTTTGGCAATTGTAATCTCTTAGTTGGGATTTTTAATGAATTATCAAAGTGTTAGATTCAATTTATATCATGGATTAAGGGTTGGTCCAATTTGGCCGGTTGGCGGTTCATGGTCAAGGTCGATATGACTGAGGCCGGTTCTGAGGAATCCAATTGGTCCATTCTCTTAGTTTGGATTTATCATGATTTATCATGTATAGTATGGAGTTTCTGGCCGAGTATTTAGTGTGGTCAGAGATGGGCATTAGATGTGATCTAGGATCCAGAACCATGTACTAGTTAGATTGATGTTAGGATATCGGATCATATGTGTATTCATGTGTTGTGGTTTGGTTTCAGGAACAAGCTGTGATCGTGGTAAAGCAAAGGAGTCTTGAAGACTTGGCCGTGGATGGATGTGTGATGTGTGTCTAGTTTAGATGAACTTATGTTAGCCTATAGTGCAACTTGTGTGGATTGAATGATTTGTATGGATCACATTGACTTATATATATATGAAATGATCTTTTCTTTATGCTTCCGCTTTGTATTTGTCAATTACAAACCTCAATTGAATGAAAAAGGACTTAGACACTATTGGACTTAAACCGGCTGAATTGCACTTAGACATGTAGGTAAGTACTTGGATTGGTTGGATCATGGGATCCAGGTTCGAGTTTTACATATACTTCTCCATCCGTAGGAGGAGGAGTAAGATCTGTGATCATCCAAAGGATCCGTGTTCCGAAAATATCTACCTTTGAAAACCTTAGGAAATAAACAATCTGGTTTATCTATCAGTCGCCATAATTGCTTTGCCAATAAGACTGTATTAACATCCTGAAGATCCCTAAAACTCAAACCACCTTCTTCTTTATGTGTTCATGCTTTATCCCATGAAACCCAATGATTACCTTTTTTATTGTTGCCACTACTCAACCAGAAATGAGCCAAAGTACTTGAATTTTTCTTGGTAACCCCTTTGAAAAGTCTAAAGCAAGACATCACAAATGTTTGCATAGGTGAAGCGGATGATTTGATCAAAACCTCTCTACCCCCTCTTGTAAGGAAGCGCACTGTCCAACTATTTACTTTACTATTGACCCTCTCGTTCAGAAAACCAAAAATCTGAGTTTTTGATCCTCCTAGACTTTCAGGTATACCAAAATAATTCCCCAAACCACCGATATTTGTAATACCCAAAAGGTTATGAATGTCCAATCTCACTCCTTCGGGAACCGTATGCCCAAATTGTACCGATGATTTTGAAAAATTAATTTGTTGCCATGAAACCATCTCGTAATCTTTTAAAAGTTTTAAAATGACACCACATTCTTGCACCGTAGCCTTACAAAAAAATAAGCTATCATCCGCAAATAACAAATGAGAGATTGATGGGCTTGCCCGTGCTATTTTTAGACCTGTTAAATGCTTTACCCTTTCCTCCTTCCGAATATTCACAATAAGAGCTTCCATACACAAGATAAAAAGATACGGAGACAGCGGATCCCCCTGTCTCAAACCTCTCTTTGGAACAATATATCCTTTTGGTTGCCCGTTTATTAGGACCATATAACTGACCAATGATATACATTGCATTATCAAAACTACCAAATCCCTAGAGAATCCCATTTTCAACAGAAGACGCTGTAGAAAAGCCCACTCAACTCTATCGTACGTCTTACTCATATCCGTTTTTATTGCCAAAAACTTTTCCTTGCACGAACTATTAGTACGTAGCCCATGAAACATCTCTTGCGCAATGAGAATATTATCCGAGATCAGCCGTCCAGAGACAAAAGCAGATTGAGTCTCTGAAATTAGATTCGGTAGTAATCCTTTTAACCTCTGGCATAATACCTTTGAAATGATTTTATAGCCCACATTACAGTCATCCTATTTGGTCTCGCTGTCTTTTGAATAAGACAGATGTTTGTCATATTAAGTCTTCCATCGAAACGCCCCGTCCTCATAAATTCATTAACCATTGCAACCACATCACCTTAATTATTGAACAGGACTGCTGATAAAAAAGTGTAGTCATCCCGTCTGGACCTGGGGCTTTTTCTGGAGACATCATAAAGAGTGCTCTTTTTACCTCCTCTTCCGTAACAGGGGCCAGTAGCCTAAGGTTCTGGGCTTCCGTCACGCTAGACGATACCTCGTCCAAAAATTCATCAAACTCTGTTGGTGATGAGGTACGAAATAAATCGTTAAAATATCTAGACGCCACTTCTTCCACCTCCGATTAAGAGTTAACCCAATTTCCCCCTCCGGTTAGAATTACAAATTAACTAATAATTATTAAATTAAATTTTACTTTATTAATTTAATTCCAGTTTACAAATATATTCTGGTTTACAAAACTAAACCAGAATTTTTTTGCTGTTGCTGAGACTTAATCCACCTCCCAAGCTCAAGACATTTTGGTGGAGAGTGGCACATAACAGCCTTGCAGTTGCAGTTAACTTAAAGAAAAGAGGGGTACAAATAGATGATATCTGTCAAAGCTGTGGGGAAGATTTTGAAACGTTAAATCATATGATGTTTCACTGCAGAATATCAAAGGAGATTTGGACTTTGGCTCCCACATCTTCTAAGGTTCACGATGAAAATCCAACTTCTCTACACCATAACATCAATGCTCTGATTACTGCTGCAAAAACAAGAAGTTTCTGAGCTTTTGAATTTCCATAGGGTTTGGAGTTATAAGTATGGTTTGGAGTATATGTAGGGTTTGTATTATAATGTTTATAATCTGTGATTATAATGTTTGCTCATTGAACTTTGAGGTTTCTGAGTGCTGAGGTTTAATCTTTAAGTCCTGGGACCGTGATTAAACCCGATTGATACCTCGAACCCAGAGGTTGATGCCTTTGAACCCTGAGGTCCCTGGCAAACCCGAAAGTTGGTATTTGGATTCAGAGATCCTTAAACCCGAAGGTTCTTATTAGACTCGAATTCTTGATCAACCCTTAGGTGATCTTCTTGAATCCGGAGATTCCTTACAGATCTGGAGGCTGTATTGAACCCGAAGGTTATTTATAGACCATGAGGCCGTGTTGAACCCGGAGGTTCTTCATAGACCCTGAGGCCGTGTTGAACCCGAAGGTTCTTTTATAGACCACTAGGCCGTAATGAACCCGAAGGTTCTTTTATAGACACTGAGGCCATATGCATTATGGGAGGTTTGTGATCGTATTCTGTTCCCCATGGGGGAACCACTACCAATCGTGTTATTGTGAAACCGCACTCTTCCACCCGGAGGTATAGGCCACTCTCATGAATCTCAATGCTGCACTCTACCCTTCTGCAGAAAGGTCACGCTTAGACTTATGGTGCTGGCGTGAGCCTGCCCCGCGGAGCGACTTCACACCAGACACACTACTTTCCACGTCTGGATAAGTATTAAATTTTTGGTGCTAACCGGTTTTTTCGAACATTTGCTCCCTGCATATCAGCCATCAGCATCTGATTACAGTACTTTGCAGTTGTACGTCATGCCCCCTGCATTGTATTTAGCTCGTAGCGTCTTTAATGCAAGGTTTGGGTAGCACTAGTACGAGTAGTCCCCACGTAACTTTTGGCTTATAGCCTTTACGCATGGCCCGAGGTGCAGACAATGTAATAGGGTTGATCAGACCTGTTCCTTATATGTCATACACCCATGTGAATAGTCTCACTAGTATATGGGGTTTGCTAAGATCTAAGGTCCCTTAGGGCCTGACCCAGCTAGTATGCCCCTTTAAGTACATTGGAGTTCCTATAACCCCTTTAGCCGTAACTAATAATGTATTTTATAAGTTTAGTCCGGATACGTTATCGCATACATAGGAGTAGGAAACAAGTGTACTTAAATATATAATAGTAGTAGTAATAATATAGAAACCTTGATCCGGAGACCTTACTTTAGAAGTGATAGAATTTGAGGTGCAGGGCGTTCCAGCAGTTAGGTTGGACCTTGCCGACACTATCTTCCAGCTTATAGGATCCCGCCCCCTGCACCTCTATTACCTTGTGTGGTCGCAGACTCACCTTAGGACCCAGTCTCCTTTCGGAAAGGTTCTGGATCTGACCTTCTTGTTATAGCTCTTGGCTACTTTCAACTGGTAGGACGCGTTTCTAAGGCGGGCCGCCTCTCTTTTTTCATCGAGTAGGTCTAGACTCAGGGACATTAGCTCGTTGTTCTCTTCCTGGGAGAGGAATTCAGAGACCGTGGTCCTTACGTGCACCTCTGATACTGCTCAAATTACCCTATAGAGCTTAGTCTCTCAAATAAGAAGTTTAGCTGTAGTACTTAGGGATCGAATCACGAGGAGCTAAGAAACCAATTAAATCTAATCAATTAATCAATCCTAGGTGAAGTTGGTTTTTATGATGAAATGTAAATGACAATCCTAAAATGAGCAAGGTAGTTGCTCTAACTAACAATATGATGGTTGTTTAAATGATAATGAAGAGTGCTAGACTTAGGGCTTTTATTCAGGAATGGAGATTATAACATCTATAAATGCCTAATAAGTTGCTTGCATGATATTAAAGAACTCAGCCGCTTAACACTCAGTGATGTCTCACTGGTTAAATAACTAGATCTCTGTTCTCAATTGTCGTCTATTGACCAGAAAAAGAGTCGATCGATATCTTTTAGAGATATCGAGCGATACACCTTTCGCAGCGCCGATCGATTGTCCAGTTGGGATATCGATCGACGGCTTCTAGAAATGCCTAGGCGCGAGCCGATAATGAACACTAGGTCTCAAGGAGGGCGGTTAGCTCTTCTCCAAGGAGACAAATAGTTCAAACAGATAATTCAAGATATAAGGATCCTAGTGATCTATGCTCTAGTTAGCTACTCTAGAACAAGCATAGGGTGCAATATATTTGATGAATATCACAACTTAGCAATTATAGTTTGGGTTAATCCCACAAACATATTTAAACCCTAGATCTAACAAGTAGACTACTCAGACATAGCTAAGCAATTCATAACACAAGATAGGTAAAAGAATTGCATTAGATAGAGAATAGAAAACAAATGGAGTTCAATCACAAATCTCTCAATGATCTCTCCAATCTCTCAAAACATATAAAACTCTAGCTTTCTCTCACACTCTCTGCTTTTCTCTTTGGTTACAAAGGTTTGCTTGCCAAAGCTTGCCGTCAAAAACACTTACCAGGGTATTTAAGCATTTCCATTAGATTAAAAACTCGTCAGAGACAATCTCGTAATTTGGTGAAGTCTTGGTGAAGTAGTCGGCTAAACCATTTCGTCCTCGATATCGATCGACAACACTAGATGTGTATCGATCGATTATAATCTTCTAGTACGCGGATCTTCTCAGCTACATCGATCGACAACTCTGGATGAGTATCGATCGATTCTTATATGAATGTTGACTTCTGACTTGGTCTTGAATGGTCAACTCGGGTGTATTATCTCTTGTACTCCAAAATGCTCCAAAAGCATCACTTTATCACGAAACGCTCCTGAACCTGAAAACATACCTAACAGGCTAGAAAACACATTAGTTATATAATAAAAATACTATTATACCATGGTAGAAAATGGGTGAAATCCATAGTATATCAACTCCCCCAGACTTACTCCTTTGCTTGTCCTCAAGCAAAAACTCAGTAGTCTTTGAAAAATGTTTGAAAACAGTAGGGACTCAAAGATTCAAAATATTGAAGTCATCACCCTATGGGTTCGCAATTCATATCTAAACATCCTAATAACAGAAGTTCATTATGCCTTATGTTGGGGTCAAAAACGGTCACAACGAAATTAACTTTCGAAAATATTCCTCGAAAAAGATAATTTCTTGGCAAAATTACTTAAACTAATTTTTACGATAAAATTCTTGAATATATTTGTCCGCAGCATCGAAACAAGCTCCAATGGTTCGTGTTGACGACGAAGTTACTATCGAAACGTTCGATAAAAATATACGTCTTAAGAATTTCTACGTTTTCAAGGAAAACTTATACGAAAAACTTATACGAAAAACTTGCGGAAAAATCTTGTCTTAAAAACAACGATTACTTAAATCAACGATTTAAGAAAATCAACGATTTCTTAAATCAACAATTTCTTAAAATCAACGATTTCTTAAATCTACGATTTCTTAAAAATCATCTCCTTGCAAAAGGTTCCGCGACTAAACAAAGTTCTCGTTAAAACACGATAATCGGAGATAACAAAAGATCGTTAAACCACGAGGATGCGGCTTGGCAATCGCGGAACAACCAAGGGGTCATACGAAGCTCGGTCGCTATAGCGACTGAGCTAGAGAATAAGCTCGGTCGCTATATAGCGACCAAGCTCACCAGACCCGTCTCGGCGTGGGCTTCGATTTGATATCTTGATTGTCTTCTGGGTCCTCACGGTTTGAGAGAACGGCCTCTTTGAAGTTTCAAGGCAGATTCCTTAAAATCTTGTTTTAAGACAATGATTTCTTAAAACAACGATTTCTTAATCAACGACTTAAGAAATCAACGATTTTTTTAATCAACGACTTAAGAAATCAACAATTTAGGAAAATTACGATTTCTTAAATCAACGGAACAATGTTATTGAAGGTCCAAACATCCGCAAACAAACATCCTAAGAGCATCGTAGCTTCACAATGGTTTCGGACGCTTGGACAACGGATCTCAGTCCACGGCACAAACCCGATCGCTATGACGATTGGGTCACAAACAAGAGCTCGGTTGCTATAGCGAACAGATCACTAACAAGAGCTCGATTGCTTCGATTACAGCTCGGTTGCTATAGCGACCGAGATCCGAACAGAGCTCGGTCGCTATAGCGACCGAGCTTGTTCTCTAGCTCGCTATAGCAACCGAGCCTCGGATGCGGATATATCTCGGTCGCGTCTTAATCGGAGTTTCAGTTGAGATTTTACGACGAAAACAAGTTGGACTCGTCTTGGCTCCCTTCCACTCGCTATAGCGACCGAGATGACATCCACACTCGCTATAGCGACCTGTCAGGCCTCAAAGGATTCCTCCTTTGTGTTCTCCTTTGATTCCTCTTCGAAACGCTTTTTGTTTCGTCTCAATCGGAGTTTCCGTTGAGATTTTACGACGAAAACAAGTGGGACTCGTCTCGGCTTGCTGTCACTCGCTGGCATCGGACGGCCAGACCGACGTCACGGTCCTGGGCGCCGGGCTTCGAGTCTTTCAGCGAGTGCGGCCGATTCCTTGTGAAACCATCCCGACACTAGTCCAATCACGTACTTTGCATCCTCACTCAAAGCCACTTAGTGCAAATTCTTAAAACCGCGAATCTAAAACCCCCATTAATTTCATTTCGATTAGAACAATCGGAAAAGTTACGGAAAAACTCGGAAGGTCCGGCTAACGAATGGACTGCAATTCATCGTATAAAACGATTACGGTTACTCTAAAACACCAATCATCTTAACTATACGAGGAATTGGGATTCATTCAGAACACCGATACCATTACCGTACTTCTTCCAAACAACTCTTCCGAGCAACTCCCGTTGCGAATGTGGTTTTTCTCGACTCTGTGGAGTGATTTCTATAAAATCACTCGAAACTTAAAATGGTTAACGAATGATATACCATGAATTTCACCCATTTTTAACCTTGGTATACTAGTATTTTATTATATATTTAATCTGTTTTCTAGCCTGTTAGGTATGTTTTCAGGTTCAGGAGCATTTTGTGAGAAAGTGATGTTTTTGGAGCATTTTGGAGTGCAATAGATATACAACCGAGTTGACCATTCAAGATTAAGTCGGAAGTCAACATTGCGATTATAATCGATCGATACTCATCATGAGTTGTCGATCGATGTAGCTGAGAAGATCCGCGTACTAGAAGATTATAATCGATCAATACACATCCAGTGTTGTCGATCTATATCGAAGACGAAATGGTTTAGCCGACTACTTCACCAAGACTTCACCAAATTACGAGATTGCCCCTGACGAGTTTTAACCTAATTGAAATGCTTAAATATTCCTTCTAAGTGTTTTTTGACGGCAACCTTCGAAAGAAGCAAGCTTTTGACAACCCTCAAGAGGAAAGCAGAGAGTGTGAGAAAGAGACTAGAGTTTTATTTGTTTTGAGAGATTGGAGAGATTTCCCATCTCCTTTTGTATTTCTACTTTATTCTATCTATGCAATTTTTCATCTATCTATTGTTATGAATTGCTTAGCTATGTCTGAGTAGTCTACTTGATAGATCTAGGGTTGAAATAGGTTTGTGGGATTAGCCCCAAACTATAATTGCTAAGTTGTGGTACTCATCAAATGGATTGCACCCTATGCTTGTTTTAGATTAGCTAACTAGAACATTGATCACTAGGATCTTTGATTATCTTGAATTATCCATTTGAACTTGCTTGTCTCCCGTTGAGAAGAGCGACAGCTCCTCCTTGAGACCTTGTGTTCATATTCGGCTCGCGCCTAGGCAGATCTAGAAGCCGTCGATCGATATCCCGACAGGTGAATCGATCGGCGCTGCGAAAGGTGTATCGCTCGATATCTCAAAAGGATATCGACCGACTCTTTTCTGTGTCATCATGCGAAAGGTGTGGCCAGAGATCTAGATTATTTAACCAGTGATACTTCACTTGAGTTAAGCGGCTAAGATCTATAGTATCATGCAAGCAACTTGTTTAGCATTTATAGAGATTATAATCTCCATTCCTGAATAGAAACCCTATGTCTAGCACTCTTTATCACATTTAAACAACCCATCATATTGTTAGTTAGAGCAACTACCTGCTCACTTTAGGAATTATTACTTTTATTCTATCATATAAACCAACCTTGCCTAGGATTGATTAGTAGATTTTATTTAATTAGTTCCCTAGCTCCTCGTGATTCGATCCCTAAGTACTACACTGTACCTCTTATTTGAGAGAGTAAGCTCTACTGGGTAATTTGAGCACTATCAAATTTGGCGCCGTTGCCGGGGAGCTTTGATCGCCATTAGATTTAATGTTATTAATCTTAGGTTTTTCTTTTACCCCCTTTCTGATTAAAATTTTTCTTGTCTTTTCAGGTACATGCCAGCAGTACCAGAAGCAACAAGGAAAATTAACTATTATTCTCAGAAGATCCTGCACACTTGGAACGCTCAATCCACAAAGACCTACGCTCCGCAACGATCGACAGAACCGCAGTACCGTCGACTGATACTCACGTTCAACAGTCGACCGACACTCAGTCAACACCGTCGACCGATACCGTTCGCCGATCCACATCGTTCGATACTTCTAACCGTATATCGATCAACACTACTCCGCGAAGCATGGTCACGATTGTTATTCTAAAGCAGGGCGAGAATGGAAACCTGTATGACCAAGATGGTCATCTGCGTAATGCAACAGGTCAGAAGCTAGATGCACAGGGAACATAATCCCTGAGCCTGAAGCTGAGTCTCCAGGAGAAGCTCAAACATGATCATTGGAAGACTATAACCGTCCAGACGAGTACTACACCAACAGATCAGCTTTTCGACTTCCAGAGATTCAGAAGCCGAACTTCCGAGCTCAAGCCTCGGTACTACTCTCTCGTGTCTCAGTTACCTTATTCTGGGCTATCACACGAGCATCCTATGGACCATCTGGAGAGGTTCGAGGATCTTATCGCTGCTATTCACATGGATGGAGTCCCTGAGGACTACCTACTCTGCAAGCTCTTCAAATACTCACTGATTGGAGAAGCTTCGCACTGGCTCAAGCAGCTACCTACAGGATCACTGACATCCTGGGCCGACATCAAAAACGCCTTCCTGCGTAATTTCTTTGATGAGGCACGCGCTGAAGACTTAAGAAGCAAAATCGCCACTTTCGCGCAAAAGCCTAGTGAGACTTTTAAAGACGCGTGGATCAGATTTAAGTTCTTCCAGCGAGACTGTCCACACGATGGATTCAATGAAGTGCAGCTGCTAAGCACTTTCTACAGAGGTATCGCCTTAAGGTATCAGATGGCTCTTGATACTGCTAGTGGGGGAACTTCAACACTAGGAATCCAATAGAGGCTGTGAGACTTATTGAGAACCTAGCCAACAGCAGCAACACCAAGAACACTGACTCTGACAAGAAGAAATCGGTTGCAGCCATTGGGGAAGAACAGATGAATGAAGTCAGAATCAGATAGATTCTTTACATGCATTTCTGGGGCAGCCAGTCTGCTCAGCTGAAGAAGGAGAGGCTAGAGAAGATGATACAGAGGAAGATGTGAACTACATTGGAGGTACTGGATTTCAGAGATATGGAAACCAGAGTGGAAACAGAAACTTTTTTGGCAGTGGTCAGAAGAGTAACTACAACCAGAGTTCACAGTATCAGAAACCCTTCACCAACACAAGGAACTACGGCAACTCAGCTTACCAAAACCCACCGCCACCCACCCAGGAGAGTAAGTTTGATGCCATGATTGATAGAGTTCTGGAAGGTCAGCAGAAGCTCACACTAGACTTCAATGGGAAGATTGATTCTGTCTTCAAGAATCTGACCACGAGGATAGACACATTTGCACTCAGTTAAGAAACTTGAGACACAGATTTCCAGACTGAAGACTCTATCAGGAGGATTGGAACTTCTAAGAAGTAGGGAAGGAAATAGGAAACACCACGTGAATGCTTCATAGATGATGATTTTCTGGCAAGTGGTGAAACAAGAGAGCTACAAGAAGGAGACTTTGAAGTGGAAAGTTCACTAAGTCTCGGTGGATCACAATGGTGTCGATCGACACCAACTAGTCCACATCGATCGACATCAGCGATTTCATTTCCGGATACGATTGCAGATTGCAACGCGGTTAGGATATTGACACATGCTGAATTCACGGCTTCTCATCCATACCCACCCACCCACACCTACGAAGATATCGACCGACGAGACGAGCCACTCATCGATCAACACAAAGACGAGAAACGTATCGATCGACCCTTTCTCCACCTATCGATCGACACACACCTCTCACATACCGAGTGCAACTACCATCGATAGACAGCAACCGAATCAATGCACCATACCCACACCGAAACCACAAGCTAACCCTACAGAAATCACTGGTAACCTTCAGACACTACACCTTACATCAGAGGGAACTGAAGGAAGAAGGTTAAGGAGTAGGAAGGGAGAAGATTCCTAAGAAACTTAAGAGGGAAGCTAATGAAAAGGAGATTGATGGTTTCACTAAGAGAGTTATCAGAATCCCACTAGAGAAACCTTTTGAGGAGGTTTACTTCACAAGCAGATTGTGGATGTTCTTCAGAGAAACAAGGGAGACTGAAACTGACATTAGGAGAAGGTTTGACAATGTCAGAGAAGATACGAGGAAAAGGATTACTTTGCAGAAGAAGAGAGTGATCCTGGTAAGTTTGCGCAATACCTGTGTGGTACAAGGGATTGAATTTCCTCATGCACTATGTGACACTGGTTCATCAGTCAACATCTTACCAAAGGTCATGGCAGACCATCTGGGCTGCAAGTAGAGCCTTCACCAGAGATCTTTACCTTCGTGGATTACTCTCAGAAAAACTCTGGAGGCTTCATCAGAGACCTGGAGGTACATAAGGTAATGCTATCGTCCCTGTGGATTTTCATGTCCTAGACATCAAGCTAAATTGGAACTCTTCCTCTTACTTGGAAGAGCATTTATGGCTACAGTAGGAGCCATATGTGACATGAACACCAACAGGATGTGCTTGACTATGATAGATCCAGAGATCCACTACGACCCTGTCAAGCTTGGCAAACACTAGCCAAATCAGTGGTAAAGGAAGATGATACTAGTATCATAGCAATTTGTCATTGTGAAGTCGAGTATGAGACAGAGTACTCGGGATCGATCGACAGCACTTTAACATCATCGTCGACACGTGCAAGTCAGAGGAGATCGACAACAAATATGGATCATCGATCGACAGAGACCCACCAGATGATGAAACTCGATCTACCAGATCATTATTACCCGAATTTCGCCATCCCACCCAGCCATAAGGAAGATGATTACTCAGTAAGGAGTTGGGCAGATAGCGGATTTCATGAGAGTTTTGCAGTAGACATAGCCACCTCTTCCCACAGTGGAGACCAAAATGAAGAACATGATGCAGACTATTGGGAAGAGAGAGCTTGGGAAAATTACTTGGAGAATGACAGATTTGCAATTCGATTCCCAATCGATCGACATCAAACGCCCACCATCGATCAATTATCTACTTCATCCAGCAAAACGACATCGTCCATCGATCGACATCGCTAGTATCACATCGATCGATATTAACCCGGACCTGAAGGACAAAATCAGAATTTCACCGATTAGAGCAAACACATGGGTATAAAGGTTGACAACTCAAGCCACGAAAATTCAAAACTTTTCATCTTCTACCCAACAGCTTCCAACATTCAGAATATATCAATGGGGACTGCAACACATGTACCAATCGATCCAACGTGCAGCTAGACGTGCACCATCGATCGCCACCACCACATCACCATCGATCGACGCCTTCAACAGAGCTCAACCTCGATCTCATGAATCTTACGATATCAGGAACGTTTCACTAACACCTGATGAATTTGGAATTTCAGGGACACAGATGGCTATGCAAGAGCAATGGATGGAAGAGTTCTGCACATACCAGAGAGGACATAGCAGACATCCTCCAAGTTGCTAATGGACCAAAAACCTGTTTCAAAAAAGCAACGTAGCCATCCAGACATCCTAGCTCACGTCCAGGACAACCACACACACCACAAGGAGGATACAGTTCCTCAACACTCGGTCAACCTAATTCCCATCGATCGACATCGTTTCAACACCATCGATCGACGGCGGATATCCCGGATCGATCGACAGACCAAGAGTCAGATCGCCCGACAGACGGTTGGAGTTTGGATGACGTGCCTTCAATACCGATGGATCCAGGAGACTCAAATGGAAGCTAAGGATGAATATGGTGTCTACAGAGATGAGTTTGGCTATGCTAGAGGAAGTTGATGGTGAGATCATCCATGTTACCAAGGAGCAAGTAAAGAGAATTCTGGATAGAGCATCCCTTTTTCAACAAGGTTGCTTACGCCTTCCAGTACACACACGCCCTTACCATGCATAACCACCACCAGTACTCTACAGTAGAGAGGAGATAGATGATATGTGACTGATGTATGGAGAGCTCAGGCACACCTTGAGGCAAACTTGAACACATTGGTGGAAGACACTTTCCAGCCTTTGGATGTCAGTTACAAGGACTTCCAGAATGATATGGCTGAGATAAGAGTGGAGCTTGGAAACATATTGACCATGCTTGAGAAAGGGCTACGCCACCAGTATCGACCAAAGTACGAGTACCATCGATCGACATCGGCAAGACTACATCCATGGACCGACCAGAATGTTCATCACCTAGAAAGATGAATGGGATGTTGCTTACATCAATACATGGATTG
>NC_079519.1:14243546-14269054 GCF_000801105.2 Raphanus sativus
ATCAATTGAAAGAACTCTGAGGAACCTCACAAATGCAGTCCTCAAGATAGATGAGAAACAGTTCAGAAGTGATGATGCCACAAGAAGCTTCATTGCCACATGGTTTGATAGGAGGAAACACGAAATTGATGCTTGTTGTCCAATAAGCAGCAGTTTTTGTACCAACTAAGTCACACACCACCAAAGTCAAACTAAATGACTATAACAAACCGTTGAGTGGGAGGCAACCCACTATTAGGTTTTATTCTATTTTTTGTTGAATAATACGAGGTGAGAGATTACTTTTGCTTTTGGTATATTATTATCAAATGGTCAGAAGAGACAGTGATAGATGGGAATCGTGAGAGAGAGAGATGGAAGAAGTGATGGTGACTTTGCTTTTATCTTTTTGTGGTGGAGAGATTCACGAAAAGTAAAGAGCTATTTTAATTCATTTCACATCTCAAATACAACTACACATCACTCATATTTATAGCATAACTAAGTCGGTCTTGTCCAAATATTTTACAAGAGGAAAAATGTAGTGTAGACACGTGTAAGTGATACTAATCACATACGTTTGATGGGAGTGGGACAAGTGTTTCCATGATGAATAATCATCTTTTACAACACTCCCCCTTGATTGTTCATCTTGTATTACGTAGTGCCTCATTAAAAATCTAGAATGGAAAAACCCAATGGGATAAAAACAATGACAAGAGAAAAAAAGTACACTGACGTAATCTCCCCCTGAGAATAATGGACATAGCTCTTTCTTCATAGGTCACGCAAACGCCGCATCCCGATACCATTGACGTGTTTGCGGAACATTGTAGTCGGGAGAGCTTTGGTGAACAAGTCAGCCGGATTGTCGCATGACCGTACATATTCGATGTCAACTTCTTTATTTTTCTCGAGCTCCCGAATGTACGAGAAAAATCTTGGAGGGATGTGCTTTGTTCTATCGCTCTTAATATAGCCTTCTTTGAGTTGAGCGACGCAAGCCGAGTTATCTTCAAAAACTTTCGTCGGCTCTTTCTTGTTAACTATTCCGCTTGAATCTTGTATATGGTGACTCATTGACCTCAACCACACACATCCTCGACATGCTTCGTGAAGCGCAATAGTCTCTGCATGGTTTGAAGAAGTTGCAACCAGAGTTTGTTTCTGGGACCGCCAAGAGATCGCAGTTCCACCAATTGTAAAAACATAGCCGGTTTGGGATCGAGCCTTATGAGGATCTGATAAGTATCCTGCATCTGCAAAACCAACCATACCAAACTCGGGTTTTCTAAAATACATTAACCCTAAATCAACTGTACCTTGTAAATAACGGAATAAATGCTTTATTCCGTTCCAATGCCTGTGAGTAGGAGAAGAGCTATATCTTGCTAAGAGGTTAGTTGCAAAAGCAATATCAGGCCTGGTACAGTTTGCTAAGTATAAAAGCCCACTGATAGCACTCATATAAGGTACTTCAGGACCTAATATATTTTCGCTATCTTCACAGGGTCTAAAAGGATCACTCTCAACATTGAAAGATCTATCAACCATTGGAGTACTCAAAGGAGTCGCTTGGTCCATACGAAAGCGTTTCAATAACCTTTTCGTATAGTTTGATTGATGCACAAATATTCCTTCTCGGAGATGCTCTATCTGGAGCCCAAGTCAAAACTTTGTCTTGCCGAGATCTTTCATTTCGAACTCTTCTTTCATATGAGTTTGAGCATCATCAACCTCCTTTTGAGTTCCAATCATGTTCAGGTCATCTACATATACAGCGATGATCACAAAGCCAGATGACGATTTCTTAACAAAAACACATGGACATATTGCATTGTTCACATATCCTTTACTCAAGAGATAGTCACTTAAGGAATTGTACCACATGCGTCCGATTGCTTTGATCCGTAGAGTGATCGTTGTAACTTGACCGAACAAACCTCCCTGGATTTTTCTTTCAATGCCCCTGGCATTTTCAATCCTTCAGGGAGTCTCATATATATATCATTATCCACCGATCCATACAAATAAGCTGTCACAACGTCCATGAGATGCATTTCAAGATTTTTTTACGCCGCAAGGCTCATCAAAAATCTAAAAGTAATTGCATCCATTACCGGGGAATACGTTTCCTCAAAATCAACTCCCGGTCTCTGAGAAAAACCTTGGACTACTAATCGGGCTTTATATCGTGTTACTTCATTCTTTTCATTTCTTTTTCTCATGAATACCCACTTATACCCAACAGGATTTATATTCTGAGGTGTTATGACTATAGGTCCAAAGACATTTCTTTTATTCAGGGAAAGTAATTCAATTTGAATGGCCTTCTTCCACTCCTCCCAATCATGTCTTTTCTGACATTCTAAAATGGACCTTGGATCGGGATCATCACTTTCGTGATCGATTTCTTTGGACACAGAAAAAGAGAACATTTCATCAACATCTTTTATTTTGTTTCTGATCAATAACTTTTGATCATGGGCATAGTTGATGGAAATCTCATACTTTTATGTTCCCTCCTCGTCATCTGGATCCTTATCTTTATTTGGTTCTTCTTGAACATTTTCATCTATGCCTTCTTTCAGACATTTTTCAATATCAGGTTCCTCTAGAACCTTTCCACTTTGCTCAACCAAATTCTTTTTCTTTCTGGGATTTTTATCTTTAGAACCCGCTGGTCTCCCCCTCTTTAACTGAACCCCAGGTTCATTTATTTTGTTTCCATCAGTTTGTTCCCCAGGAACAACCACTCTTGATGGAACATTTTCAGCGGGTATATATGATTTCGTCACCCTTCTCGTATCCGTGAACGCATCTGGTAACTGGTTTGCCAATTTATGCGAATGCACAATTTTCTGAACTTCCAGCTCTCTTTGATTCGTAGGGGGATCAAGGTGTAACAACGACTGTGTACACCAGGTAATCTCTTTAGGAATTTCTCTAATTCCTCCCCTTAACGCTGGAAATTCATCCTCATTAAAATGGCAATCGGGGAATCTTGCCGTAAACATATCACCAGTTACTGGTTCCAGATATCTTATAATACTTGGTGACGTATAACCCACATATATTCCCAATCTCCTTTGTGGGCCCATTTTTGTTCTTTGTAGCGGAGCTATCGGAACATAGACCGCACACCCAAAGACACGGAGATGGGATACATCTGGCTCTTGCCCATATGCCAATTGTGATGGGGAGTACTTATGATATGCACTGACACCGAATCAGTGCAGCCGCATGCAAAATATCATGACCCCATACAAAAATTGGGAGCTTCGTTCTCAAGACTAACGGTCTTGCAATCAACTGCAACCCTTTTATCAACGACTCGGCCATGCCATTTTGTGTATGCACATGGGGAACGGGATGTTCCACATCAATCCCCATTGATATACAATTATCATCGAAGGCTTGCGATGTAAACTAACCAGCATTATCAAGCCTTACTTTCTTAATGGCATACTCTGAGAACTGCGTTCTCAGCTTTATTATATGGGCAATGAACTTTGCGAAAGCCGTATTTCGTGTTGTCAAAATACACACACTTGACCATCTAGTAGATGCGTCAATCAGTACCATGAAATACTTCAATGGCCCGCACGGTGGTTGAATCGGCCCACATATATCACCATGTATTCTTTCTAAAAACATTGTTGATTCATTGCCTACTTTTGCTGGTGATGGCCGAGTTATAAACTTTCCTTGAGAACATGCATTACATGTAAACTCGCCCGTTTGCAAAACTTTTCCGTGTTTCAACGGATGGCCATTCGAGTTTTGCACTATCTATCTCATCATGACTGAACCAGGATGCTCTAGCCTTTCATGCCAGATTTTAAATGTATCAGTAAACTTCATGTTTACCACGACATAGGACTCAGTCATGTATATTTTTGTACAATATAGTCCAGAGGATAACATTCTTAACTCTTCCAATATATGTTTCCTCTCGGACTTAATGCAAAGAAATTCAATGCCATCTTTACTCATAGTCTCAATATGATATCCATTCTTTCGGATATCTTTGAAACTTAACAAGTTTCTATGAGACTCGGGGGAATACAATGCATCATTTATATCAAATATTGTTCCCCCTAGCATTGAAAATTTCGCTCTTCCAGAGCCCATAATAATATTTGCATTACCAGATATTGTACTTACGCTTCCAGCGTAATCTTTTATTTTGAGACTGGAGAAATATTTTCTATCTTTAATTATCGTGTGCGTTGACGCACAATCCGCCAAGCACATATCTCCATCCAAGGTCTCAAAGTCTGGCATTATTTCTGAATTTAAAATATTTATATAACATATATTATTAAACATAAAAGTAACATATATCTTAAAAAGATATAGATAATATAATACAGTAAACTTATATCACATCGATCTTATTTCATTCAACGATACTCTCTAGATCAACCAGAAAGTATGATACATCGAGATGAGTATCATCATTTATACCATGGAAAGATGGTCCGGGTTCATAAGAGAAGAAGTTTATTTCACTTCCTTTCTCTTTTCTTATCAATACAGATAGGCTAATATTTTGGCGTACGACAAATACGTACCCAACATTTTTTCTTACCACATCTGTAGCAAACCTTTTCTGTTTGCCTTTTATAACCCGACCATTTCTATTTACGTGGAAGTTCTTATTATTTCATAGGGACGATATATTCTTCCTCGTCCTCTTCCACGACCATAATAGCGGTTTCAACCGCATCTACACCCTCGTCCTTTTCTGGTAGGACCTATATAATGGTTTAATATCATGATTTCCAACTTTTCAGTTTTCATGGAGGATTTACATCAACTCTAACTATTTAGTGAATCCTTTATTTCAAGGATTTAGTTACTCAAAGATCTTCTAGATCTTTTCTCATGATACACCTCATCTTATAAACCATCATTAAAATTGGTGTAAGATATCATGGCTTTTCTTTTCTCATCTGATTAATTTATCGATGATTTATCAAAGCTCATTTTCTCTGAGGTGCATCTTTTCACCCAGTGCCCAGATCATATAATTATTTCCCGTAATATCCAGGGCATTAATTTCGAGCTTTGTCAAATTCGACATGATTACTGTATTCATAAAATAATAATATAAATATAGACGAGAATTTAAATGCATAATTTAAAAACGTAAAATAAAGGCACAAATTGAATTGCGTAAACTTAAATTGGAAAAATTTAAATAGCATAAATAAAATTGGGGGCCCAGCCCACCAAATGATCTGAGGAGTCATGGACTACCATATCGATCATTTTTCAAAGTCAGAGGAGGCCAAGTCTACCATGTTGACTTTATTTTCAAGATCCAGGAAGCCTAGCCTACTATTTGGATTTTTTCTTATTTCAAGGTCTAGGAGGCCAAGCCTACCATTTTTTGGACCTTTTATTATTATCAAATGGTCAGAAGAGAGAGTTATAGATGGGAATCATGAGAGAGAGAGAGATGGAAGAAGTGATGGTGACTTTGCTTTTATCTTTTTGTGGTGGAAAGATTCACAAAAAAGTAAAGAGCTATTTTAATTCACTTCACATCTCAAATACAACTACACATCACTCATATTTATAGATCACTCATATTTATAGCATAACTAAGTCGGTCTTGTCCAAATATTTTACAAGAGGAAATATGTAGTGTAGACACGTGTAAGTGATACTAATCACATACGTTTGATGGGAGTGGGACAAGTGTTTCCATGATGAATAATCATCTTTTACAACATTTTTAAGTTATTTTTCCATTTTTACTTTTATTTTTCGCATTTATTTTTGCAGATTTTAAAGATCTAAGTAGAATGATGATTCCGTCGACCGACACAATCCATTCACATCGCTCGACACCACGCGACCATCACTAACGATCGACGTACATCTTTACGTATCGATCGACGCCATCGCGGTCAGGTTTAGTCGTTCTATCTTGTTACATTAAGTACTTATGATTTATTTCTTCACTTCACTCCGGCTGTGTTACACTGGAACATTGTAATTTAAGTCTGTGGGGGAGGTTTACTAATATATGTTTTTATTTTGGTCTTTATTAAAAGTGTCTGTGGGGAGGTGTACTTATGATTTATTTCTTCACTTCAAATTTATTTTTCGCATAAGTACTAAAGTGGGGACATTGATATAGATTTATACTTGGTTATCTAACCACTCTTTAGCACCATTCTAGATTTACTGATTGCAGATAGTACTAAAGATGCTAAAGTGGATCAACCTGTCACATATATACACTAGTTGAGATTGTTTGAAGCAACCAAAGCTGACCTCCAACACTAATACTGACTTTATTTGCTTGTCTTGGGGCTTGGTAATCACTAGATCGGAATCCTCTTACAAGTCTGGAAGGTAAAAAGTCTGTGTGTTTCTGGTTCCCTTCCTTCTCTTTCTTCGGCATCTCAAAGATCTAAGTTTATATTATAAAGGACTGAAATGATTTCTTGAGAGGCAGAGGGGTAGGAGTGTCTCCTGCGACCCCATTATTTTAAATCTCAGGGATGATCACACATTGTGGAAACAAGGAATAAGTAAATTACCTGAGATCCCATTATTTGCTACACTTTGTCAAAATGTATGAGTTGCAAATGCAAATGTCAATGAGATAGACTAGATGACCTTTGTGGCATCAAAACCTATTGATATTGAAACTAATAAGAGATCCAGAGAAGAGAGATGAGGGGAGAAATGGATCAGCGAAGACTACATGTGTGTTCAGATACTTGTTTGAGTTGAATCTATGTGTCATTTGATCGATACACCCAAGGTAAAGCCTGCACTTTTATTTTATGTTGAAAAATGAGGTTAGTAGAGGGGAATGTCAGATAAGATTTGCTAAGTTGTGGACTGATATACCATGGATTTTACCCGTTTTTAACCATGGTATACTAGTATTTTATTATATATTTAATCTGTTTTCTAGCCTGTTAGGTATGTTTTCAGTTTCAGGAGCATTTCGAGAGAAAGTGATGTTTTTGGAGCATTTTGGAGTACAAGAGATGATACACCCGAGTTGACCATTCAAGATCAAGTCGGAAGTCAACATTGCGACTATAATCGATCGATACTCATCCAGAATTGTCGATCGATGTAGCTGAGAAGATCCGCGTACTAGAAGATTATAATCTATCGATACATATCCAGTGTTGTCGATCGATATCGAGGACGAAATGGTTTAGCCGACTACTTCTTCAAGACTTCACCAAATTACGAGATTGCCCCTGACGAGTTTTTAACCTAATGGAAATGCTTATATATTTCTGCTAAGTGTTTTTGATGGCAACTTCGAGAGAAGCAAGCTTTACACAAGTCTAGAGAGGCAAAGCAGAGAGTGTGAGAGAGAGACTAGAGTTTTATTTGTTTTGAGAGATTGGAGAGATTTCTCATCTCCTTTTGTATTTCTACTTATTTCTATCTATGCAATTCTTTCATCTATCCATTGTCCTGAATTGCTTAGCTATGTCTGAGTAGTCTACTTGTTAGATCTAAGGTTTAAATAGGTTTTTAGGATTAGCCCCAAACTATAATTGCTAAGTTGTGATACTCATCAAGTGGATTGCACCCTATGCTTGTTCTAGATTACCTAACTAGAACATAGATCACTAGGATCTTTGATTATCTTGAATTATCCATTTGAACTAGTTTGTCTCCTGTTGAGAAGAGCGACAGCCCTCTTTGAGACCTAGTGTTCATTATCGGCTCGCGCCTAGGCATATCTAGAAGCCGTCGATCGATATCCCGACAGGTGAATCGATCGCCGAGCGAAAGGTGTATCGGTCGATATCTCTAAAGGATGTCGATCGACTCTTTTTCTATGTCAACATACGTCAGTTGAGGCCAGAGATCTAGATTATTTAACCAGTGAGACATCACTAGAGTTAAGCGACTGAGTTCTATAGTATCATACAAGCAACTTGTTAAAGTATTTATAGACATTATAATCTTCATTCCTGAATAAAACCCTAAGTCTAGCACTCTTTATCACATTTAAACAACTCATCTTATTGTTAGTTAGAGCAACTACCTTGCTCATTTTAGGAATTTCTATTTTTATTTCCATCATATAAACCAACTTCACCTAGGATTGATTAGTAGATTTTATTTAATTGGTTCCCTAGCTCCTCGTGATTCGATCCCTAAGTACTACAGTTGTACCTCTTATTTAAGAAATTAAGCTCTACTAGGTAATTTGAGCACTATCATGGACTAGATGAATTTGGTTGCTAAGCTAGGATAAGGTATGGGAATTGAAATTCGCACCGTCAATATTTTGTATAAATAAGGAAACTAGGGAAACCCAAATTTCCCAGAAGGTCCCGGATTTCTGAGAAACCACACGTCAAGCAATCAGAAGACGACAAAAACGGAAAATAAAAAAAAAATCGTAAAAAGAGAGCAAGAAGGATTTTATTCCGAATCTGCGTATGAGCGTGACAACAACAGGACAACGTGCTTTGGCTACGAGAGCTGTCGGCGAGATCCTAGTTCTAATACCCGAAGGTGGCTAAACCTAGTTGAGTCGCAGCTCGAAAAATAAAAACGGAAAGTTGCCTAAATTGCTCTAAGTGCTAAGTTGCTCTGGAAAAGTCATCCCCTATGCCTCTCGCCCTGAGCTCCTTATATACTCACTCCAAGGTCGGTTTACGCTTCCCCCTTTTGCCCTTAAGCCTTCATAGTCAAAAAATGGGAATATTCCATTTTTCCGATCTTCATGATTATCTGCGGAAAGTTTCCATTTATCCGCGGAAACTGATACTTATCCTCCAAGCATAAACCGTCATAAGGTTTATGGGTTTTTAAGAAATCGTAAATGGGCCTCGAATCAAGTTTAGGAACCCCTTGGGCCATATTTTTGATTTGAGACGTTTTTACAATTTCTCCGATAAGGTTAAGTTTCCGCGGTTTTATCGTAAACCGAACGGACGATTCCATTTGATCGAGAGATCAAGAAACGGATAGTCGCGAGTTGCGGAGAACTGCTATACGGATAGTCGAGAATGCATAGTTTTACGTCGTATCGTCGTTTCGGAAGACTTCAGACGTTTCGTAGAATGATCGATATACGAACGCTCGATCGCTATAGCGACCGAACTTTGTCCGCAGCTCGGTCGCTATAGCGACCGAGATCTATACGCAGCTCGGTCGCTATAGCGACCGAGTTCTATACGCAGCTCGGTCGCTATAGCGACCGAGCTCTGTTTGGATCTCGGTCGCTATAGCGACCGAGCATGGTCTCGTGATTCGTTTGCTATAGCAACCGAGCTCTTGTTCGTGACCCGATCACCATTTCGATCGGGTTTGTTCCATGGACTGAGATCCATTGTCCAAGCGTCCGAAACCATTGCGAAGCTACGATGCTCTTAGGATGTTTGTTTGCGGATGTTTGGACCTTCGATAACATTGTTCCGTTGATTTAAGAAATCGTTATTTTCCTAAATCATTGATTTCTTAAGTCGTTGATTAAAAAATCGTTGATTTCTTAAGTAGTTGAGTAAGAAATCGTTGTCTTAAAACAAGATTTTAAGGAATCTGCCTTGAAACTTCAAAGAGGCCGTTTTCTCAAACCGTGAGGACCCAGAAAACGATCAAGATATCAAATCGAAGCCCTCGCCGAGACGGGTCTGGTGAGCTCGTTCTCTATAGCAACCGAGCTTGTTCTCTAGCTCAGTCGCTATAGCGACCGAGCTTGTTCTCTAGCTCTGTCGCTATAGCGACCGAGCTTGTTCTCTAGCTAAGTCGCTATAGCGACCGAGCTTGTTTCCGAGCTCGGTCGCTATAGCGACCGAGCTTCGTATGTCCCCTTGGTTGTTCCGCGATTTCCAAGCCGCATCCTCGTGGTTTAACGATCTTTTGTTATCTCCGATGATCGTGTTTTAACGAGAACTTTGTTTAGTCGCGGAACCTTTTGCAAGGAGACGATTTTTAAGAAATCGTAGATTTAAGAAATCGTTGATTTTAAGAAATCCTTGATTTAAGAAATCGTTGATTTTCTTTAATCGTTGATTTAAGAAATCATTGTTTTTAAGACAAGATTTTCCGCAAGTTTTTCGTATAAGTTTTCCTTGAAAACATAGAAATTCTTAACACGTATATTTTATCGAACGTTTCGATAGTAACTTCGTCGTCAACACGAACTATTGGAGCTTGTTTCGATGCTGCGGACAAATATATTCAAGAATTTTATCGTAAAAATTAGTTTAAGCAAATTTTACGAAAATTATATTTTTCGAGATATATTTTCGAAAGTTAATTTCGTTGTAACCGTTTTTGACCCCAACAGTTAGCCCCCCCCCCCAGCCCGTTAGAACCGTGGATCGTAGATGTGAGGTTCTAGCGTGCGATAAGACAAGTTAGTCAAGTTAGGCGGAATTAACGGTTGAAAATGTCTGCGCTTGATAAAAGCTGCCTACGTACCCTTTGTCAAAAGGGATCAAGCCATTCGTAGTTCGTCTTGGAGTTAAGATTCTTATGACCTGTTTTCCAGTGAGACTTTATCGTCTAGTTATTTCGAGCATGTTGCTGTCGATGGTATTTCGTATTGGACCATTGTCGGCCGCAAGATTAGCCTCGGAGGCTGTTTATTTTGGCCAAGTTTGGCCTGTAAAAAATATTTTGCTCAAATCTATAAAATCGTGATTTTTACAAATCGAGAGAACTTCCGTTTATCGAAGTTAGAGGGACAGGGTGTGAGTTGTCGTCTCATTCCTGCCTCTCCGATGATTACCGTATCCATCGATTGTACAAAGCGATATTTTTCGCGGTTTACTGATTTACGCGAAGGTTCGTGAAACGGATAGACTTAAGTGAAGAGACTAGTTTTGGGATCTCGTATCGGGTGTTGATACTATCTCTGTGAGATATTAAGTACCAGCAAGGCTGGGTTTAGGGCAAGACCTAGGTTTACTTTCGGACTGAGGCTTTGCGATGACAAATCGGCTTTCGTTTTGTCTGTTTGCGATTTTAACCTGACTCATACCATTTTAAAATCCGCGAAGTGTTATCGGCTTATTATGATTTGTCTGAGTACGAGTTGGAGCTACTTCCTTTACGAAGCACTCAAACGAAATTTCGGTTTTCTTGTATAGCGCGCTATGGTATCCTAGTCGGATGTAAGAGAGCCTACCCTTAGGTGGCTTGTCTGTTTAGGACGTTAGAGTTCATTTGTTGTGATCAGCAACAACGATACGATGCCGTTTAGAACGCGTATGAAATTTGGTCGAAAAATGTTTATTTGAGCATGAAGCGACGTCTCGCAATGCTGCGACTTTATTTTTCTTATGCCATAAGAAGGTTTATGGGTTTTTGCTTATGATTTGATTTATACTTTCGTCAAGTGCAAAGGGTAGAATCCGAGTAGTCACTTCGGATTTTGATTTTTTCGCTTAGTCCGTATGCTACTTTTTAGTGAGCGTTTTTAGGTGTAAGCGTTGAGAGACATGTGTCCGGATGTGATAATCGTTTTGTGGATACTGGATCCGTTGTCGTAGCTGTTTAGTAGTTGGCGAATTGTTTTGAGGATTTTGGACCGAAGGGTCGTGTAAATTTACCAGGGAGAAGCGTCTAACTTCACTGTGTTTCGTGAAGTGTTGGCCTTCCGGAACTTTTTTTTTTGAATTTTTAAGAATGACTCGTATAGCTTTAGGAGCTTTGTTACAAGTGTTTCTTTTTATGCCGTGTTTTATGGGGCGTATAGAACTTAATCTATTGATGATAAGTTTACATCTTCCGTTAACCATATGGTTGTTACGACTGAGTTTAGTTACGAAGAATTCATCGTATGATTTCCGATTCTGGGTTATACGACAAAATGCTTGCATAATAATCACTTGGCGTTTCACGACAACTCGTGGATTGTTGATTAGCTGTTAGCTGTTTACGCGGTTGGAGCGGTGATCGCTCAGTAGTTTTGGACTGTCATGGAGGCTAGGTGCAGCCGTATAGCCAGGGAAGTTGTTGGTAAAGGATCGTCGTAGAATATGTGCGGATTCGGTTGTAGGGTCATTTCTTGCTTGGACGTAGCCGAGGGTAGTAAAAGCAGGAATCATCAACCTTATGGAGCAAAAATTATATACGACTGATATCCGTTGGATCCGTTATTTTATTTTACGGAAGACAACGGGTTAACCGTTCTTTCGAAGGTTTTTCTTTCTTTAGGAATCAGGAGAAGTGTGCCTTAGAATGCGTGGCGACTGTTTCTCGGTTTTTCGAGAGACTAGATCGGTTTGCATGTTCTGCCTGGAAAGTCAAGGAACAATGGAACAAGACTGGAAAATTTTCCTAAGACTTAGCTTGCTAGACTATCCACCTAGGTTCTAAGTTCCCTAAATTCTACGGCTGTTTTCAAGACGTTTTTGTTCCTTTCCTACCAAAAAATTAAAACCTTAACGGAATTTTTAGTCGGATGTACCTTAGTCCCATTGATGATTCGAGATTGCCCCTTCTTACTTCTTCTTCTCCTCTTTTCTTCTGACTTTATTGAAAGTTTGTTATGCGTTTAGGAATGGCTACTTTCGATTCAACGTCAAAGGACTTCGAAAAGTCAGTTACCGAATTTCATATGAATTGGTTTTCGATGAAATTCTGACGATAATATCGGAATGAGGAAGGGATATCAATGTCCAAGTTCGTCTTCGTTTCTTCGTATCTCTGGTTTTACCAAATTGACCAGGTGCGCTTTATATATTGTTGAAAAGTCTATCGAACGTTATGAATAGATGCTTTTGACTCAACGTGGCAGAATCTGGTAAAATGTGTTTTATGCATCGAAGGAATTTTACGAAATTGTTGAACCAAAGGGAGGAGAAGCAGACAAAGAGGGGCGTTTTGGAAAGACGGGTCAATGGACAAGGCGTCACTCGAGTGAGGCTCTCAGTTCGTCAGGCTGCGAGCGAACTGGTTATGTTCCATATACGATATTGTTTGGCTTTATGAATGATGTTTCGTAAAATATGGCCGAGCTTGATCTTACGAAAGTTATTTCCTAAAACGCTGTCGAGCTTTTAGTTTTCGAGAGTTATTTCACAACTGCTGCCGAGTTAATTTTACGGAAGTCGTTTCGTAAAATTGTTTTCGAGTTTAATTGTACAAAATCTTCTCGTGAGATATTTGTCGAGTTTTGTTTTACGAAAGGTGTTTCGTAAAAGTTATCGAATTTTAATATTGGAATCCCAAGCTGCGGTGAGGTGTAATTTTGGTGACTAATCTTAATCATAAACTTTCTCGTTTCCGTGGGATTTATCCGCAACGAGCAAAATCTTAGGTGTCAGAAAACGTCTTAGTGGTGAGGGATAGGATCTCTCGTTTTGGCTTTGTTTAGTCTTCGTTGATAGTGCTCAAATTACCCAGTAGAGCTTACTCTCTAAAATAAGAGGTACAGCTGTAGTACTTAGGGATCGAATCACGAGGAGCTAGGGAACCAATTAAATAAAATCTACTAATCAATCCTACGCAAGATTGGTATATATGATAGAAATAAAAGTAACAATTCCTAAAGTGAGCAAGGTAGTTGCTCTAACTAACAATATGATGGGTTGTTTAAATGTGATAAAGAGTGCTAGACATAGGGTTTCTATTCAGGAATGGAGATTATAATCTCTATAAATGCTTTAACAAGTTGCTTGCATGATACTATAGATCTCAGCCGCTTAACTCAAGTGAAGTATCACTGGTTAAATAATCTAGATCTCTGGCCACACATTTCGCATGATGACACAGAAAAAGAGTCGGTCGATATCCTTTTGAGATATCGAGCGATACACCTTTCGCAGCGCCGATCGATTCACCTATCGGGATATCGATCGACGGCTTCTAGATCTGCCTAGGCGCGAGCCGAATATGAACACAAGGTCTCAAGGAGGAGCTGTCGCTCTTCTCAACGGGAGACAAGCAAGTTCAAATGGATAATTCAAGATAATCAAAGATCCTAGTGATCTATGTTCTAGTTAGCTAATCTAAAACAAGCATAGGGTGCAATCCATTTGATGAGTACCACAACTTAGCAATTATAGTTTGGGGCTAATCCCACAAACCTATTTGAACCCTAGATCTAACAAGTAGACTACTCAGACATAGCTAAGCAATTCATAACAATAGATAGATGAAAGAATTGCATAGATAGAAAAAAGTAGAAATACAAAAGGAGATGAGAAATCTCTCCAATCTCTCAAAACAAATAAAACTCTAGTCTCTCTCTCACACTCTCTGCTTTTCTCTTGAGGGTTGTTAAAAGCTTGCTTCTTTCGAAGGTTGCCGTCAAAAAACACTTAGCAAGAATATTTAAGCATTTCCATTAGGTTAAAAACTCGTCAGGGGCAATCTCGTAATTTGGTGAAGTCTTGGTGAAGTAGTCGGCTAAACCATTTCGTCTTTGATATCGATCGACAACACTGGATGTGTATCGATCGATTATAATCTTCTAGTACGCGGATCTTCTCAGCTACATCGATCGACAACACAGGATGAGTATCGATCGATTATAATCGCAATGTTGACTTCTGACTTAGTCTTGAATGGTCAACTCGGGTGTATATCTCTTGCACTCCAAAATGCTCCAAAAACATCACTTTCTCACAAAATGCTCCTGAACCTGAAAACATACCTAACAGGCTAGAAAACAGATTAAATATATAATAAAACACTAGTATACCATGGTTAAAAACGGGTGAAATTCATGGTATATCAACTCCCCCAGACTTACTCATTTGCTTGTCCTCAAGCAAAAACAGTAGTCTTTGAAAAATGTTTGAAAACAGCAGGAACTCAAAGATTCAAAATATTGAAGTCATCCCTCTATGGGTTTGCAATTCATGTCTAGATATCTTAATCACAGAAGTTCATTATGCCTTATCCTAGCTTAGCAACCAAACTCATCTAGTCAACAACTTAGCAAATCTCATCTGACATTCCCCTCTACTAACCTCATTTCTTAACATAAAATAAAAGTGCAGGCTTTACCTTGGGAGTATCGATCAAAGGACACATGGATTCAACTCAAACAAGTATCTGAACACACAGGTAGTCTTCTCTGGTCCCTTTCTCCCCTCTTCTCTGAATCTCTTATTAGTTTCAATTTCAACAGGTTTCGATGCCACATAGGTCATCTAGTCCATCTCATTGACATTTGCATTGTAACTCATACATTTTTTTAGCAAAGTGTAGCGAATAATGGGGTTCGGTACTCAACATATCCCTCGTTTCCACAATGTGTGATCATCCTTGAGATTTAGAATATTGGGGTCGCAGGTCACTCCTATCCCTCTGCCTCTCAAGAAATCATTTCAATCTTTTATAACATAAACTTAGATCTCGAGAAGCTGAAGAGAGAGAAGGAAGGGAACCAGAAACACACATACTTTTTACCGGTAAAAAGTAATAGCGTACGAAAAGCGCTATGATTCATTTTTAATAGCGCTTCCTTGGACGCTCTGACATCGCCCGTTATAATAGGTCCGACCCTTTTAATAGCGGCTTTTCTTTGTGCTGTAATTAAGCGTACAACAATAGCGTGTTTAATTATGCAATTGTTAATATTTATAATAACGTTTTACAAATGTTATTTAAACCTAATAATTTGTGTTATTAATTAGTTTTTAAATTTTCCGAAAATTTATTAATAATAATATTATAAAAACTAAATTAACCAAATATAATTGAATTTAGAATTAATCCAAATTTTAAAAATTAAATTTTATTCATTAATTAAAATTTGTTTACAGATAAAATCAGTTTATACATTAAACCAGAGAAAAAAACATAACCTAATTAACCAAACTTAAATAAACCAAAAATTTAATAACTAAAAAATTTAAACAAAACCTAATAAACCAAAATCTACAGCTCTACGTCTCTTTCTTCTCTTCTTGTTCGGCTTCACCTACACCACCACCACCACTAGCTTTCTCTGCCATCTCCTTAAGCCTATGTTCTCTTACATCATCTCAATGGCTTGAGATGTCAGAGCTAAAGTTTTTGTACCTCTCTTTCTGGAAAGTTAAGCACTAGCATCAGACAAGATCTGAAGAAGCTCGGCTCGGGACTTGGCAGCCTGTTCAATCTTTTTCTTGTAAACAAGACACTCTCTCATCAGTTTTACCAACTTCATCCAAGATTTCTGTTGTAAAAAAAATCCACACCACACAAGAATTAATAAAAGTCTTGCAATGTCTGTAAGAAAGAAAGTTATGGTTGAGAGATTTATCTGCAAATTTTGCAGTAAAGTTCTACAAGTAATCTCCCCAACAAAAGGACCTTCAGCATCTGTGACCACCATTGTCGTGAACTCACAAGGTTACCTGCAGAAAATATCAAAACAAAAGAAGACCATAACTAAACTAAGAGTATGATATGTATATAACTCATGACAGTGATTAATGGACATTACGCATCAGATTGTAATGAAATTTTAATTAAGAACACAAAGCTAGGAGCAAAGCAAAAAACTCACATAGCTTTTCTCAATCAAAGTTGAAATCTTTTTCCAAATCCAAAAAACACATCCTAATCACTCTTATAAATGATTTAACTTCAGAGACAAAAAAAAAATTAAACCAGCTCTGCTCAACGACCCACTTCGTGTACCGAAATCAAAAAAAAAAATCAAAGAGAGAGAGAGAGAACTTTAACGGCGAGGTTAATGGCAAAGAGAGGCTGAGACTTCCCCCTTTATTCATCTCCGGCGAGCTGAACCATCGAAGCCTCTTCTCCCCATCTTTTTATGAACAGCCGTCTTCCGCCTTGCCACCGGCGCTGCTCCGCCATCTCTGTTTGTGGTTCGAATCTGACTCGAGTCAAGTGTTGTCGACGAAGCTTTCATCATGGCCGAGTGAAAGAGATAGAGGTTTGTATCCAGCAGGTTGAATCGTAAAAGGTGGATTAGAGTCAATCTCTGTGTGTTTCTGAAGGCTTTGTGATTTTAGGTTTAACGATTCAAAGGATAGATTGAATCGTGAGAGAGGGAGAGAGAGATGGAGAAGATTGAGTCGTGAGTGAGAGAGAGATGGAGAGACAGAGATGCAGAAGATTGATCTTAGGCCACACGATCAAAAACAATCAATGGTCACAAATGGTAATCCCGGTTTTTAAATGATTGACCAATAAGAAGAAAAGATGAGGATTGGCAGAGATTGATCTGTGACCATTAGATTGAAAACAATCAAATGGTCAAAAATTCTTTAATTTCACTCTTAAATATATAATAAATTAGGGATGTGGTTAGAAGTTTAGGGATTGAAGTTATATTATGATTATACTCATTTATTTAAATTTTATAGTTTGTATAGTTTAGGGTCTAGAACTTAAGATATTTATTTTTTGTTTTTCCCAATTTATCATCAGTGTTGGATTTTCTTTTTTATCATATTAAAGTAAATTTTTATTTATTTATTTACTTATTAATTAGTTCTTTTAAAATCATTAATAAATACAACTCACTCTAATAAATCATTAATAAATATAAATTTATCAAATCTCAAATTATAATTTTAATCCTTTTAGGGTATGTTTAGGGTTTAGATTTGTTTTTTAGAATCATGGTTTATGAAATAGAGTTTAGGGTATATAATTATGATTTTGAAAATTTGAATTAAGTATATAGTTTTACACTAGACAATGTTTTAAATGATTTATATATTATTTTTTATTTATAATTTATGTTAACAATAGTTTTAAATGTTTAAAAACAGAACAAAAGACAAACTCAACGATGATTTTTATAACATACAAAGTCAATGCATATTGTTTAGAACACAGCGACAAAAGGAGATGATGACTTGGTGGAGAGAGAGAGACTCGAGAAAATGGCTGTACTACAAGGCACCATGAAGTATTATCTTCAGTCTCCGGTGAGCAGAGGCAGCTAGCACCACTACAATGCCGTGCCTCCTCTGTGTTCAAGCTCACGACCACCAACTCTTCTCACGACAACACTTCATGCTAGCCTTTGTATGGCATTTAGTTCCTATCACAAGTCAAAGAGGGAAAAGTAAGAACCTACTTCAATTTACCAAAGGAAAAGAATGTTTGGAGAATCTAAAGCAAGTGAAAGAGATTTGAAATCAAAGCACCTTGAGGTTATGCTCACCACAATCAACAGCAATCTTATCTGGCTGTAAAGCCTCATACTCTTTGACATCTTTCTCTTCCAAGTAAAAAAAAAAGGAAGGTCAATCTTAAAAGGAAGAATCTCTATACCTGCTCGAGAATCGACTCCACAGCCTCCTCAAACCCAACAGCAAGCATCTGGTCAGCTTCGTGAAGCACCAAGTACTCAACTTCACCCAGCTCCCTGTTTACACTATCAGAAACTGATCAAATCGAAACTCAGATCTTAAACAGCTCATATTAATTTCAAAATTGTCTTAAAACTTAACAGAATCATAAACAGATTAATCACTCTTCTAAAACCTAAACAGCCAGATAACACAGATTCTACACAAGCAAACAAAGCTCTGGAACATGGAAAAAAACTCGAAAGTGTCAAACTTTTGTTTATTGGCGACCAATCACACGCAAAGGGTAAAGGGCTGACCTTTGGCGTGAAGAAATTGGGAAGCTTGAGGAAGTAGGTGTGAGTATGGTGGTAACACGAATTCATCTTTTTCTTGTAAAATCAAAACAAAATGAGAGAGAGAGAGAGAAAGAGAGAGAGAGAGAGATGGCGGATGAGGGATATGGCGATGATGGTGATGGCGGTGACGAGCTGGTGGTGGTGGGATAATGAGCGATGGGGTCAAAAGGAGTGTGGTGGTGAAGCTTCAATCGATGGTGACTAGAGATGAATCTGAGAATTTGAGGAAGTCAAGTGGATTGAAGGGAGGAGTGTGCGGCGGAGCAGGAAGCGGAGGAGCAAGGGAAGGTGGCGGCGGAGGAGGAGAGGGAGGTGGGTGAAGGTGGGGGTTTGGATTCGAAGAGGATGCAGGTGAAAGGACGGCAAGGGGGACGGAGAGGGAGAGGAGGTAGTAGCTTCCAGAAGTAGAGGGAGGGGGAGTTGATGTTGCTGGCGTTTTTGGTGGTGGCGGCGGAAACGTGCGGAGGAGCGGGAGGAGGATAATTTGAGGAGGTGGAGAGGAGAGGAAGAGTGTTTGGAGGCTGAGAGAGAGTGTGTGAGAGAGGGAGAAGAAGAGGTGATGATGACGAAACAGAGAAGTAGAAACAGTATTGGAGAATAATAGCCAAGTAGAGGAAGAAGATGCAACACGTTTTCATGTCTGATATATTTGTAGGAATGGTCAAATTTTGTATATAAAAAATAAAACTAAAATTTGGGATATTTAACATTTACGATAGCGTTATAATTTTTGATCTGAATTGGTAAGGCGCCTACACTTAATAAATTAACGCGGTTAAATTTTTTATTTTTCCGCGATACCAAACATAGCGTTTTAAATTTATAAACGCTATTAAAAAAAGCTAGTGTTAATATATAATAGCAGAAATGTCAAAAACGCTATAATTTGATGCTATTAATACTCACATTTCATGTAGTATACTTTCCAGACTTGTAGGAGGATTCCGATCCAGTGATTTCCAAGTCCCAAGACAAGCAAATAAGTCAGTATTAGTGTTGGAGGTCAGCTTTGGTTCCTTCAAATAATCTTAGCTAGTGAATATAGGTGACAGATTGATCCACTTTAGCATCTTTAGTACTATCTGCAATCAGTAATCTAGAATGGTGCTAAAGAGTGGTCAGACAATCAAATATAAATCTATATCAATGTTCCTATTTAATACTTATACGAAAAATAATTTTGAAAAACAATTTGAATAAAAACCATAATAAAAACACATATTAGTAAACTCCTCCCCCAGACTTAAATTCTACTGTCCCAGTGTAACACAGCCGGTGGTGAGGTAAATAAAATAAAACATAATTAATAAATATAACAAGTTAGAATGAATAAACCTGGTCGACAAGGTGTCGATTGATTCGTAGTGGTGTACGTCGATCGTTAGTAATGGTTGTGTGGTGTCGAGCGAAATGAATGGTGAATGTCTGTCGATGGAATCATCATTCTACTTGGATCTAATAAAAACTGCAAAATAAATCCGAAAAAATAAAAGCAAAAATGTAAAATAAATAAAATAAAGAAAAATAAAAGAAAACCTAATAGTGGGTTGCCTCCCACTCAGTGCTTTGTTATAGTCATTTAGCGTGACTGTGGTAGGTGAGTGACTCATGGGGTGCAGAAACTGCTGATTGCCGGACAGCAATCATCAATCTTGTGTCTCCTACTATTGAACCATGTGGCGACGAAGCTTCTTGTGGCATCATCAGCTCGTAGTTGTTTCTTATCTATCTAGAGGACTGTATCTTGAAGTTTCCTCACAGAATTCTCAATGTATTCGATGTTGTCAACCTTCCTGTCGATGGTCTGGTAGGTATGTACGGACAATTCCTTCAGCTCACTCGGTAATACATCGATCATGTCAAGAATAAACTGATCTCGGTCTGCTAAAGACTCGGTGTCGATCGATGCCACGAGATGCGCGTCGGTCATTTCGCTGAGGGGTCTGTCGGTCGACTCAGAATCTACTGTGTCGATCGACTGTGAGCACTGTCCTTGGTACTGCATAGTATGTATATTGCTCTTCATATGGCGAGTAGTTCTGCATAGGCTGTTAACTCGTTTGTTAACAGTGTAGTCAATGGTATCACAGGTCCCGTTGAGTCTCCTCTCCATAGCATCCATAGCCTCGTACAGCTCATCTTTAAGCTCATCAACTTCTGCTGTAGTGCATGCTCTCCTCGCTGGTGGTGGCTCGATGTCGATCGATATTGCTCTAGGCCTGTCGATCGATGAAAAAGTAGCATTCTTAGCTTGGTCTTGCTTGCGAATCGATGGTAGCTCTTTCTGTAGAAGATCGATCCTCTTGCTTAACCATTCGACATTGTTGTTGAGAGGGCTGTAGACTTCTCCAATCCATGTATTGATGTAAGCAACATCCCATTCATCTTTCTTAGGTGATGAACATTCTGGTCGGTCCATGGATGTAGTCTTGCCGATGTCGATCGATGGTACTCGTACTCTGTTGGTCGATACTGGTGGCGTAGCCTCTTTCTCAAGCATGGTCAATATGTTTCCAAGCTCCACTCTTATCTCAGCCATATCATTCTGGAAGTCCTTGTAACTGACATCCAAAGGCTGGAAAGTGTCTTCCACCAATGTGTTCATGTTTGCCTCAAGGTGTGCCTGAGCTCTCCATACATCAGTCAACATATCATCTATCTCCTCTCTACTGTAGAGTACTGGTGGTGGTATGTATGCATGGTAAGGGCGTGTGTGTACTGGAAGGCGTAAGCAACCTTTTTGAAAAAGGGATGCTCTATCCAGAATTCTCTTTACTTGCTCCTTGGTAACATGGATGATCTCACCATCAACTCCTCTAGCATAGCCAAACTCATCTCTGTAGACACCATATTCATCCTTAGCTTCCCATTTGAGTCTCCTGGATCCATCGGTATTGAAGGCACGTCATCCAAACTCCAACCGTCTGTCGGGCGATCTGACTCTTGGTCTGTCGATCGATCCGGGATATCCGCCGTCGATCGATGGTGTTGAAACGATGTCGATCGATGGTGAATTTCTAGGTTGACCGAGTGTTGAGGAACTGTATCCTCCCTTGTGTGGGTGTTGTGGTTGTCCTGGACGTGAGCTAGGATGTCTGGATGGCTACGTTGCTTTTTGTAAACAGGTTTTCTGGTCCATTAGCAACTTGGAGGATGTCTGCTATGTCCTCTCTGGTTATGTGCAGAACTCTTCCATCCATTGCTCTTGCATAGCCATCTGTGTCCCTGAAAATTCCAAATTCATCAGGTGTTAGTGAAACGTTCCTGATATCGTAAGATTCATGAGATCGAGGTTGAGCTCTGTTGAAGGCGTCGATCGATGGTGATGTGGTGGTGGCGATCGATGGTGCACGTCTAGCTGCACGGTTGGATCGATTGTACATGTTGTTGCAGTCCTCCATTGATATATTTCTGAATGTTGGAAGCTGTTGGGTAGAAGATGAAAAGTTTTGAATTTTCGTGGCTTGAGTTGTCAACCTTTTATACCCATGTGTTGCTCTAATCGGTGAAATTCTGATTTTGTCCTTCAGGTTGTCCGGGTTAATATCGATCGATGTGATACTAGCGATGTCGATCGATGGACGATGTCGTTTTGCTGGATGAAGTAGATAATTGATCGATGGTGGGCGTTTGATGTCGATCGATTGTGGGAATCGAATTGCAAATCTGTCATTCTCCAAGTAATTTTCCCAAGCTCTCTCTTCCCAATAGTCTGCATCATGTTCTTCATTTTGGTCTCCACTGTGGGAAGAGGTGGCTATGTCTACTGCAAAACTCTCATGAAATCCGCTATCTGCCCAACTCCTTACTGAGTAATCATCTTCCTTATGGCTGGGTGGGATGGCGAAATTCGGGTAATAATGATCTGGTAGATCGAGTTCATCATCTGGTGGGTCTCTGTCGATCGATGATACATATTTGTTGTCGATCTCCTCTGACTTGCACGTGTCGATCGATGATGTTAAAGTGCTGTCGATCGATCCCGAGTACTATGTCTCATACTCGACTTCACAATGACAAATTGCTATGATACTAGTATCATCTTCCTTTACCACTGATTTGGCTAGTGGTTTGCCAAGCTTGACAGGGTCGTAGTGGATCTCTGGATCTATCATAGTCAAGCACATCCTGTTGGTGTTCATGTCACATATGGCTCCTACTGTAGCCATAAATGCTCTTCCAAGTAAGAGGGAAGAGTTCCAATTTAGCTTGATGTCTAGGACATGAAAATCCACAGGGACGATAGCATTACCTTATGTACCTCCAGGTCTCTGATGAAGCCTCCAGAGTTTTTCTGAGAGTAATCCACGAAGGTAAAGATCTCTGGTGAAGGCTCTACTTGCAGGCCCAGATGGTCTGCCATGACCTTTGGTAAGATGTTGACTGATGAACCAGTGTCACATAGTGCATGAGGAAATTCAATCCCTTGTACCACACAGGGTATTGCAAACTTACCAGGATCACTCTTCTTCTGCAAAGTAATCCTTTTCCTCGTATCTTCTCTGACATTGTCAAACCTTCTCCTAATGTCAGTTTCAGTCTCCCTTGTTTCTCTGAAGAACATCCACAATCTGCTTGTGAAGTAAACCTCCTCAAAAGGTTTCTCTAGTGGGATTCTGATAACTCTCTTAGTGAAACCATCAATCTCCTTTTCATTAGCTTCCCTCTTAAGTTTCTTAGGAATCTTCTCCTTCCTACTCCTTAACCTTCTTCCTTCAGTTCCCTCTGATGTAGGTGTAGTGTCTGAAGGGTTACCAGTGATTTCTGTAGGGTTAGCTTGTGGTTTCGGTGTGGGTATGGGTGCATTGATTCGGTTGCTGTCTATCGATGGTAGTTGCACTCGGTATGTGAGAGGTGTGTGTCGATCGATAGGTGGAGAAAAGGGTCGATCGATACGTTTCTCGTCTTTGTGTTGATCGATGAGTGGCTCGTCTCGTCGGTCGATATCTTCGTAGGTGTGGGTGGGTGGGTATGGATGAGAAGCCGTGAATTCAGCATGTGTCAATATCCTAACCGCGTTGCAATCTGCAATCGTATCCGGAAATGAAATCGCTGATGTCGATCGATGTGGACTAGTTGGTGTCGATCGACACCATTGTGATCCACCGAGACTTAGTGAACTTTCCACTTCAAAGTCTCCTTCTTGTAGCTTCTCTTGTTTCACCACTTGCCAGAAATCATCATCTATGATAGCATTCACGTGGTGTTTCCTATTTCCTTCCCCTACTTCCTTAGAAGTTCCAATCCTCCTGATAGAGTCTTCAGTCTGGATAATCTGTGTCTCAAGTTTCTTAACTTGAGTGCAAATTGTGTCTATCCTCGTGGTCAGATTCTTGAAGACAGAATCAATCTTCCCATTGAAGTCTAGTGTGAGCTTCTGCTGACCTTCCAGAACTCTATCAATCATGGCATCAAACTTACTCTCCTGGGTGGGTGGCGGTGGGTTTTGGTAAGCTGAGTTGCCGTAGTTCCTTGTGTTGGTGAAGGGTTTCTGATACTGTGAACTCTGGTTGTAGTTACTCTTCTGACCACTGCCAAAAAAGTTTCTGTTTCCACTCTGGTTTCCATATCTCTGAAATCCAGTACCTCCAATGTAGTTCACATCTTCCTCTGTATCATCTTCTCTAGCCTCTCCTTCTTCAGCTGAGCAGACTGGCTGCCCCAGAAATGCATGTAAAGAATCTATCTTGATTCTGACTTCATTCATCTGTTCTTCCCTGATGGCTGCAACCGATTTCTTCTTGTCAGAGTCAGTGTTCTTGGTGTTGCTGCTGTTGGCTAGGTTCTCAATAAGTCTCACAGCCTCTATTGGATTCCTAGTGTTGAAGTTCCCCTCACTAGCAGTATCAAGAGCCATCTGATACCTTAAGGCGATACCTCTGTAGAAAGTGCTTAGCAGCTGCACTTCATTGAATCCATCGTGTGGACAGTCTCGCTGGAAGAACTTAAATCTGATCCACGCGTCTTTAAAAGTCTCACTAGGCTTTTGCGCGAAAGTGGCGATTTTGCTTCTTAAGTCTTCAGCGCGTGCCTCATCAAAGAAATTACGCAGGAAGGCGTTTTTGATGTCGGCCCAGGATGTCAGTGATCCTGTAGGTAGCTGCTTGAGCCAGTGCGAAGCTTCTCCAATCAGTGAGTATTTGAAGAGCTTGCAGAGTAGGTAGTCCTCAGGGACTCCATCCATGTGAATAGCAGCGATAAGATCCTCGAACCTCTCCAGATGGTCCATAGGATGCTCGTGTGATAGCCCAGAATAAGGTAACTGAGACACGAGAGAGTAGTACCGAGGCTTGAGCTCGGAAGTTCGGCTTCTGAATCTCTGGAAGTCGAAAAGCTGATCTGTTGGTGTAGTACTCGTCTGGACGGTTATAGTCTTCCAATGATCATGTTTGAGCTTCTCCTGGAGACTCAGCTTCAGGCTCAGGGATTATGTTTCCCTGTGCATCTAGCTTCTGACCTGTTGCATTACGCAGATGACCATCTTGGTCATACAGGTTTCCATTCTCGCCCTGCTTTAGAATAACAATCGTGACCATGCTTCGCGGAGTAGTGTTGATCGATATACGGTTAGAAGTATCGAACGATGTGGATCGGCGAACGGTATCGGTCGACGGTGTTGACTGAGTGTCGGTCGACTGTTGAACGTGAGTATCAGTCGACGGTACTGCGGTTCTGTCGATCGTTGCGGAGCGTAGGTCTTTGTGGATTGAGCGTTCCAAGTGTGCAGGATCTTCTGAGAATAATAGTTAATTTTCCTTGTTGCTTCTGGTACTGCTGGGCATGTACCTGAAAAGACAAGAAAAATTTTAATCAGAAAGGGGGTAAAAGAAAAACCTAAGATTAATAACATTAAATCTAATGGCGATCAAAGCTCCCCGGCAACGGCGCCAAATTTGATAGTGCTCAAATTACCCAGTAGAGCTTACTCTCTCAAATAAGAGGTACA
>NC_079519.1:14269154-14346459 GCF_000801105.2 Raphanus sativus
CCCCAGACTTAGTTCACACCATCCCTGGTTGTGAAAATAAATCAGAGGAAGCAAATATCATGAAAATAAATAGTTCAGATGGATAAGACAAGGGATAGAAATAGTCCTTTCGGACTCAGTCTGAATCGCCGCTACCGGAGTGACCAGCTGTCCTCCTGTTCCTCGGCAGTCTCTTCTCAATCGATGTTCCCGCTTGCTCCTTGTCTGGGCGCCTTGTTCTCTGCGGTGTACGCTCCTCCTGTGCCCCAATGCAGCCGCATGTGATCGCCCTGAGTCTCTCTTTATGAGGCTGTTGTTCTTCTTCTGGGACTCAACCATCCAGCGTCTGTAGGCGTGATCATCAGTCACATTGGTGAAGTCCTCCAGGTCATACTCACCATCAGCCGGTGGAGTCACATGCTCCACATCATCCATGTCGTCATCATCGTTCTGAACCGGCGCTCACGGATCATCGCAAAGGTGCTCTTCACCGAGTGAGAACAAAATGTTCTCTAGGATAAGATGTCTGTGAACCCAGGCTTGGGAGCTTGCAGTACAGAGGGTTCCTTCTTTGTCTTGGAACTTGTAGGTGTTCTCGTCGCGCAGATGTGGCATGCGATCAGGTAAGGAGTATCAATGTACTCCATCTCAGAGACAACCGTGTAGGGCTGAGGTTGATGTTGAAGCGCTGGAACAAGGGAGTGAGCAGACTGCCAGAACGATCCTTCTTGTCATCAGTCCGATCAAGGTGTCCTTGCGCTCAGCGAACATGGAGATGAGATGGAACCCTGGGTTGGTCTTGACTTCTGGATCGGGTGATCTTCTCTCTGCGCATCTCGTCCTCAAGACCCGTGTAGAGAACCTGGAGCTCCCCATTCGTGATCTTGGAGGTGTACTCCTTCGCGAACAGACGTTGGACACGATCTTGGCGATGATCCGGATAGCAGGGTTCCGGATCTGCGACTGGTAGCCTTGCGAGAGGTGAACTTGCCGGATGCAATGAGGTCCCAAAAGGTGTCTGCCGGCTTGAACTTCTTCTCCACTGAAACTCCCTTAGGCGTGTCTGCAATCTCGAGTAGCTCGTTCAGATCGTTGAGAGAGATTGAGCAGAACTTGCCATCAGCCATGAAGGAGAAGAAGCAGTTCTCGTATGTAGGCTCATTGGGGTTCAGATAATGATCTGGCACGTCGCGAGCACTTGCCTAACCAAATCGGGTAGAGAACCTGGGCTTGGAACAGAGAGGCATGAGTCCCTAGCCTGCATCGTGTCAACACCTCAGTGTCAAGGCCGAGATCGGCTAAGGTCTCCTGGTGCGCGAACCGCGTGGGCAAGATCTCCGCTAGAAGGAGCCGATGTATCTGCCGCTGACTCCTTGTCCCATCCCTCAACATGTAGTCAAGAGCATCGAATCATTGAGGTTGATGGGCTCGCCCTCAGTCTTGTTCGGCCATGGGTAACCAGGTGGAGCTCTCACGGCTGGAGAAGCTGTGCTCTTGGCGGCTCTTGCGTTTCTCATCTTTGGAGGCATCTGCAAAACAAAAGCAATACCCAATATCAGCACAGTTCGTCGGGTTGTTCTAGAAACGATGGAACAATCCAATCTTCTTGTTTTCCAAGTCCATCGATTGCTAGACAACCTACACAAGCCTCAATCTCAACAGTACAAATCGCTAAGACCAAGAATCCAATCAACAAATCGGTCCTCTTCCATTCAAAATCAATCATGAATTCAATCCTAGTAGCAGTATACTATCAAGAGCTACAATCTAGGATGAAATCGCAAGGCATAAAGGAAAAAGAGGATCCCAAAAGTCACTCCCAATCGCGATTTGCATGCGCAAAAGGGAAGAGTTCTTGGCCGATTACCTTGATTGGAGAGGTGATTCCTGCAAAACAAACCAATCTCTAGAAAACCCAGAGGTGAGAACCAAAAATCGTGAAGATAGAGTCAAAAAGGGGAGAGCTTGCGATTTTAGGGTTCTTGAGGAGTGGGGTGATTTGCGGCGAGAGAGAGAGAGGATAGTGGGGAGTGGAATGTTTGGGCTTAAAAGGCCAACCAAAACCCCCCTTCCCCTTTTTTTTTTTTTTTTTTTGTTCGAGTACTTACCTGGGAACAATCGGCGGAACAACCGCTGGAGTGCTCTCCTGGAGTGATCTCGAATTTTCTTGATTTTTCAACCTGCAAGTTAGTTCCTAGAAGATAAAGACAAAAAGAAACAATATTTACACTCACCAGTGGGTTGTCCCACCAAGCGCTTGTTTTCTGTCACTAGCTTGACTTCAATGAGCCGATTAGGCTTGAGGTGGATCGCTTAAGGGTATTTCTACACCTTCAGCGATTGTTGTGTCAGCAAGATATGGCTTGAGACGCTGACCATTGACAACAAATTCTCCACCTCTGTGTCCAGCAACACAACAGCTCCATAGGGGCGAACCTCCTTGATGGTGAAAGGTCCAGACCATCTGGACTTAAGCTTTCCAGGGAACAGCTTAACCCGTGAATTGAAGAGTAAGACCTGATCGTTCGGAGCAAAGCTTCTGCTGATGATCCGTTTGTCATGGAACGCCTTGGTCTTTTCCTTGTAGATCTTAGAGCTCTCATAGGCCAGATGCCTGATCTCCTCCAACTCGTGGATCTGAATGGTTCGCCTCTCCTTGGCGGGTTTGATGTCGAAGTTGAGTATTTGACAGCCCAAGCCGCCTTGTACTCTAGCTCAACAGGTAGGTGGCACGCCTTGCCATAGACCAGATGATAGGGAGTGGTCCCTAAAGGGGTCTTGTAGGCTGTTCTGTACGCCCAGAGAGCATCGTCAAGCTTAAGGGACCAGTCCTTGCGGGTGGTGTTGACAGTCTTCTGCAGGATGCTCTTGATCTCTCTGTTGGAAACTTCCACTTGACCACTTGTTTGGGGATGATAGGCGGTTGCAACCTTGTGTTTCACACCATTCTTGCTCAGCAATCCTTGGAACAACTTGTTGATAAAGTGAGTTCCACCATCGCTTATAACCACTCTAGGCACTCCAAATCTTGGAAAGATGATGGAGGTGAACATCTTGGTTACAACTCGTGCATCATTGGTTGGACTAGCAATCGCTTCTACCCACTTGGAGACATAGTCCACAGCAACTAGGATGTACTCGTTCTTGTGAGAAACTGGGAAGGGTCCCATGAAATCGATCCCCCAGCAATCGAACACTTCAACTTCCAAGATGTAGTTCTGAGGCATCTCGTTTCTCTTGCTTATACTCCCCATCCTTTGGCATGAATTGCATCGTGATATGAAAGCGTGAGCATCTCTGAACATAGTGGGCCACCAGAAACCGGCTTGGAGGATCTTGGAAACTGTTTTGAAGGTGGCAAAGTGACCAGCATAAGAGGAACCGTGGCAGTGGTGAAGGATCCCTGGAATATCAGCCTCTGGAACACACCTCCTGAAGATCCCATCTTTGCCTTGCCGATATAGATACGGCTCATCCCAGAAGTAGTGCCTTGCTTCCCTTAGAAATTTCCTCTTCTCATTCCCAGTGAACCTCAAAGGCTCTTTCTCAGCTGCCAAGAAGTTGGCAATCTCAGCAAACCATGGAAGGTTCGGGTACTCTTTCTGGATCACTGCAACGAATGCTCCTTCTACGCGGGAACAGTCCTTGATGACAGTGACGACTGTTCCATGTTGCGCAGACCAATCGCATTGACGTACTCCATCGGTTGTTCCTCATCAAGAACTGTCTCATCTGACACTTTCATCCTGGAGAGATGATCTGCCACTCCATTATCAACCCCTTCTTGTCTCTTATCTCCAGATCAAATTCTTGGAGCAAGAGAATCCATCTTAAGAGCCGCGGTTTAGCATCCTTCTTCGTGAGTAGGTACTTGAGAGCCGCGTGGTCTGTGTGCACAATCACCTTTGATCCAACCAGATAGGATCTGAACTTCTCAAAAGCGAACACGATGGCAAGGAGCTCCTTCTCTGTGGTTGCGTATCGGCACTGAGCTTCATCTAAGGTTCTGCTTGCATAGTATATCACGTGAAGCTTCTTGTCTTTACGCTGTCCAAGGACTGCTCCCACTGCAAAATCACTTGCATCTGTCATGATCTCAAAAGGGAGATCCCAGTCTGGAGGTTGGACCACTGGTGCACTGACTAGAGCTCCCTTGATCGTGTGGAATGCGGCTAGGCAGTCGCTGTCAAAGGCGAACTGAGCTTCTTTGCAGAGCAACCGAGTGAGTGGTCTCGCGATCTTAGAGAAGTCTGGATGAACCTCCTATAGAAACCAGCGTGTCCAAGAAACTTCTGATTCCCTTCACTGAAGTTGGTGGTTGCAGACTCATCATGACCTCGATCTTTGCCTTGTCCACCTCAATGCCTTTCTCTGATATCTTGTGTCCCAGAACAATCCCATCTCTGACCATGAAGTGGCATTTCTCCCAGTTCAGCACCAGATGCTTCTCCTCGCATCGCTTCAGCACCCTGCACAAATTTGACAAACAGACATTAAGGAGCTTCCATAGACGCTGAAATCGTCCATGAAAACCTCCATTATGTCTTCGATCAGATCAGTAAAAATCGACATCATGCAGCGCTGAAAGGTCGCTGGAGCATTGCACAAGCCGAAGGGCATCCTCCTGTATGCATATGTTCCATAAGGGCATGTGAACGTCGTCTTCTCCTGATCGTCTGGGTGGATGGGAATCTGAAAGAACCTGAATAACCATCTAAAAAGCAATAGTAAGGGTGGTTAGCCAATCTCTCAAGCATTTGATCAATAAAAGGAAGTGGAAAGTGATCCTTACGAGTCGCACATTAAGCTTGCGAAAATCAATGCACATGCGATGACCAGTGACTGTTCTAGTAGGGATCAATTCATTCTTTTCATTGGTTACCACAGTGATCCCACCTTTCTTAGGTACTACATGCACAGGACTAACCCACTTACTATCAGAGATCGCATAGATCAACCTGCTTCTAGAAGTTTCATTATCTCTTTCTTTACAACATCTTTTAGATTTGGGTTTAACCTCCTCTGATGTTCTACAGAAGTCATCGATTCATCTTCCAGGTGTATTCTATGCATGCACAGATCAGGTGAAATGCCAGGTATGTCAGCTAGAGAATAACCTAATGCCTTACGATATTTTCTCAGCTCACACAAAGCAGAGCAGTCTCGGCATTGTTCAGGTCAGCATTCACAATGACAGATATGTAGAGTTGGGTCCAAGAAATGCATACCTGAGTCCCTTGGGAAGGGATTTGAGCTCTACCTTTGGAGCTTTCAGTTCGCTCCATGAGTCATCGGCCTGAGCTGCCGGAACAGACGGGTTCTGAGGCGCGATTGTTCCAGTCGATTTGCTGGACTCACTGTTCTCCCCAGACTTAGATTGCCACCATTCTTTCAATACTCCTGGCTGAATCCAGGAATTTGGCATATGCATCAGCATCAACACTCTCTAAGCTCTGCTCGGCTTCAGCTCTGACTAAAGCGAGTTCAAGTGGATCCTCGGTGAGAATCTCCCCGATCATTCCCTCATGCGGCTGTAACGGATCACCATCTTCTTGGACAGTGAAGGTTTGTCCATCCAGCATCGGCTTCTTGAGCATCTGATCCATCTCAAACTTCATCACAATATCTCCAAGGTGGAGATCAATCTTCCCTTTTCGGACATCAATGATAGCTCCAACAGTGCAGAGGAATGGTCTGCCTAGGATCAGGGGATCATTTGAATCTTCCTCGACTTCCAGAACAACGAAATCGGCAGGAACAAGTGTGTTCCTAACCAGAACTTGAAGATCTTCGAGGATTCCAACTAGAGACTTCACAGATCGATCAGCAAACACTAGTGACATCCTGGTAGGCTTGAAGTCCGTGTATCCAAGGCGCTTAGCCACTCTATATGGCATGAGGTCTATGCTTGACCCTAGATCGACCAGTGAGCATGAGAAGACTGTTCTCCCAATCTGAACTGAGAGGACAAATTTTCCCGGATCACCACAGCTTCTTGATCCTTCTGTTTTGGAGCACCGCACTGCACTCCTTAGAGACAATCATGAACTCGCTGTCATCAGATATCTTCCCAGATATCAGTCCCTTCACAAAGCTACGCGTGGATTGTATGATCTGGATCGCACTCATTAGAGGGAGCTTAACAGTTAGGTCTTCCAGCATCTTCCTGCACTTCATCTCTTCCTTATCCTTGCGTGTAGCCTTAGCTGGAACAGGGTAGAGTACTTTTGGTAAATACTGACGAGCAGAAGAAGGTGCTGCGGTCGGTGGAACAGCCCCAGCGGGTCGCTCTGCTTCAGTCGGAACAGTCTCAGTAGGTTGTTATGCCTCTTCCTCATCTGTGGGTACAGCTTTAGGTGGCTTATCTGACTCCTTCTACTTCCCTTTCTCAGCCGATGTGAATCTCTTGGGGTCCAGATCAGGCAGTTGCTTTCCACTCCTTAGACCTACTGCATTGCACTCCTTGGGGTTCATGTCTGTTTTTCCAGGGAGAGTTCCTTGCTGTCTCTTCACACTCTCAGCAGTCTGAGCAATCTGAATATCCATCTGTCTCATATGGCTTGAGACATTGTCATACTTGGCACTCAGGTCATTGAACATATGATTCATCATGGTGTTGATGTCGTTTGTGACCTGGTTCAGTGCTTTCCCTTGGATCTGCTGTCCTTGGAGCAGTTGGCTCATCATATTGGCGAGGCTCTTCATGTCATCATGCGGAGCAGTCTGAGCCGGTTGTGCAGCCTGCTGATTAACCGGCTGTTTCTGGCTGTGGAACTGAGCATTCTGAGCTGGGTTGAGGACAAAGGTTCTTCCCTGATTGCCATAAGGCCTTTGGTATCCACTGTTCTGACCCTGATTCCTTGAGCTTTATCGTCTGGTTTAGGGGCATTGAACAGGTGGGGATTGTTCCTCACGTTAGGGTTCGGGTGATAGTTCTTGAACTGCCATCCTTGCCCATTCACATAACTCACTTCATGCTGATCCTCAGCCGACTGATCTGCCTCCGATGTGCCTTCCGCGGTTGCTTTATCCTGAGGGGATTCTTCCATGATGAAGACCTGGTTCTTATTGCTCTTAATCAGCTGATCGACCTGGCAGAGAGCTCATCAATCTTGCTGTTATCGATGCTTTCCACCTTCTGAGTGCGATCAGTCTCGCGGTTATTATCAGCTGAGCTTGAGGCCATGTTCTCAATCAACTCGAAGGCACCTTGAGTGGACTGAGTCATGAAATCTCCCTTACTGGCTGAGTTCAAAGCCTTCATGTACTCCTAGCCTACTTCATCGTACAACACTCCCAGCAGATAGTCTTCCTCAAAACCGTGATGCGGGCACTCTCTGCGGTAGACGTTGAATCGCTCCCATGCATCGCAGAACGGCTCGTCCACCAACTGTTTGAAGGTCACGATCTTCTGCCTCAGAGCTGCCGTCTTCGATTTCGTGTAGAAGTGGCTTAAGAAGGCCTCTCGGACTTGTTCCCAAGTGGTGAGTGATCCCGTGGGTAGGAATCAAGCCAGGGAGCAGCTTTCCCATCAAGAGAGAAAGGGAATAGAGGACACTTGATGAAATCGGGTGGTACTCCATTCGCTTTAGTGAAACCACACATCTTCTCAAAGTGCTCGATGTGGTCCATCGGTATCTCAGCAGGAAGTCCATTGAAGATCTTCCTTTGCACTAGACTTATCAAGGCTGGCTTGATCTCGAAGTCTTGCCTAGTGCACGGTGGAGGGTTGATGGCAGATCGCGTAGCAGCTAGATTGCGCAGTAAGTTTCTCTGGCTGATCTGGACAACTTCCTCCTGTTGGTTTTGCTGGTTCGCAGCATTCAGAGCAGCTTGCTGCGCTTGGATCGTTTGCTGTATCTGCTGTTGCATGAGTGCAAACGCAGCAGTGAGATCATCCTGGTGATCACCCATGTTGGTGTTCGTAGATCTCGGCTGTTGACGGTTCTGTCATTCCAATCTCGCTAGTTCTTCGTTGGTAAGCTGATGTAATGGTCCTTGTGCGTTGCTCCGAGTATGTCTACTGGTCATGCACCTGGATCATCAGCTGAAACAAAGAAATAAACACGAGTTAGATATCTTAGACTAGATATGAAACCGAAAATTAGAGGTAAAAAAATATGGTCTCCGTCGCAACGGCGCCAAAACTTGATACACTAAAAATGAATCCTTGCTACTGCCAAGTTAACAGTTGCAATTGTAGTACTTGAGATTCAAATCCAGAGGACCAGTCTACACTCTAGTTCTATAAGTTCTGAAATCAAGCTAAGATGAAGATATGAATTTGGTTATAAGGTGACGATAGTTAACAAGCAAATAAAACACGAGAATGATTCAATTAAACAAGAGCTAGCCTAGGGTATTTCATTGGGTGTTGAATTGGAGCCAAAAAGTTATTCAAGCGCTATGAAGTGCTTTCTAGAACTCGGATCACTCAGCTGGAACACTCCACTGTCATGGCAGTGATCGCTTTGCAGATCGATCTCACCACCTAACTGTCGTTGGGATGAGGATAGATTGCAAGCTTTAGAGAACAGGTCTGATAAGTTCACTTACCACCCTAATATCTACTTTCGCTGATTAGGGATAATAAGCTCATTCAATACATGTCAAGTTATCTCCTAAGCGGTTAACTAGGCGATGAACTAGTGATCTAACATCAAGTGATCAGGTTAATGAAAGCAGTAAGAACATTATGGATCGCTTATCTATGTTTAGCTCATGTCTCAACACCCTAAAAACCCTAGGCGAGCAAGGCTACTACTCGATCATGATGCAATTAAACAAAGACATAAATCCTGAATAAAATTGCATAAGAACAGAGTATGAAACAATAGGGTTCAGATGATCTTCTCTATGAGAGGATGGATTCTTCTCCCTTACAAGTTGCAGATCGCAAATCACAGTGTTCTCTTATAAAAATTAGCGTAAGAAAAATAGTAAAAAGATAGATGGCGTTTTATATGGAGGCGCCAATCAGAAGAAAAGAGAATAGGGCAACATGGCTTTAATTCCCGAAATAAGAGTTTCCATATTCGTCGGGAACAATCTCCGGATCACTCCGTCTGCTTGTTCCGCTTGAGAGAGAACAGTCTCGGGACTGTTCTACTTGAGTGTTCTCCGCAGGATTGCTCCAAAAGGACATTTTTTCATCATGCACCTTCTCTTCTCTCTTTTGCTAACTCCAGACCTGCAAAAGGTCAAAAAGGACTAGACTGACACGAATTAGTCACTTGAAACAAATGAAAACATATATACAATGATGTGAAAAACACCATATATCAGACGCCGAAATCCGTTATCCCCTGATGGAAAAATTAGCATACGCAGTCGTAACATCGGTGCGGAAGCTTCGACCTTATTTTCAATCCCACACTATCGTCATCCTCACAACGTTTCCCATCCAAACTATCTTGCATAGTCCAAGCCAGTCGGGAAGGTTAGCCAAATGGGCCGTCGAACTCAGCGAGTACGATATAGACTATCGCCCCAGAACGAGTGCAAAGTCTCAAGTCCTCCCAGATTTCTTGGTGGAGTTACCAACCAAAGCCATAACTAATAAAGGATCCGAGATCGGCATCCGTTTGGCGTCGCCGACCGGAGAGATCCTCGAACAATCGTTTAGATTAGAGTTCCACGCCTCGAACAACGAGGCAGAGTACGAGGCCCTTATTGCGGGACTACGATTAGTCAGTGGTTTGAAGATACGAAATATCCACGCTTACTGCGACTCTCACCAGAATTATCCCAGGACTTTGATTCTTTCGCCCTGACCAGAATTCCTCGTTCCGAGAATACACAAGAAGACACACTCGCAGCCCTGGCATCGAGTTCAGATCCGGGACTTAAATGAGTAATCCCGGTAGAGTTCATTGAACATCCAAGCATTGGACCTCCCGTCGTCATCAATCTTATTCAAGATGATAACGAGGAAGAAATCACAGTCGAATCAGAAGAAACGCCTGAACAAAAAGAATATGGCTGCGATACGTCGTGGCTAGAGACGATACGAGCATATATCATCGACGGAAAATTACCTCCCGAGAAGTGGGCGGCTCGAAGAGTCCGAACCCAAGCCGCCCGTTATGTAACGGTCGACGGAGAAATTTACAAATGGAAATTCTCTGGACCACTCCTGACTTGTTTAGAAGGACATAAGGCTAGAAAGGTAATGGAAGAAGTTCACTCTGGTTCCTGCGGAAATCATTCCGGCGGAAGATCGCTCGCCGTAAAAATAAAATGCCACGGGTATTACTGGCCAACGATGATCGGAGACTGCGAAAAATTCACACGAAAATGTGAAAAATGCCAGAGGCACGCTCCAACTATTCGGCAACCTGCGGAAGAACTCTCCTCCATTACGTCACCATACCCCTTCATGCACTGGGCTACGGATATCGTAGGACCTCTTCACAAATCCAAGCAAAAACGCTTTTTGCTGGTCCTCACAGATTTCTTTTCGAAATGGGTAGAAGCCGAATTATACGCAAGTATAAAGGACGCACAAGTCGAAAATTTCGTATGGAAAAACATTATCTGTAGGCATGGAATCCCATATGAAATAGTAACGGATAACGGATCACAGTTCATCTCTACCCGCTTCGAAGCATTTTGCGAAAAATGGAAGATACGATTGACCAAGTCAACTCCCAGATATCCGCAGTGCAACGGACAGGCGGAAACAATCAATAAGACCGTCCTTGACGGACTTAAGAAACGCCTGGACAAAAAGAAAGGGAGATGGGTGGAGGAACTCGAAGGAGTCCTCTGGTCACACGGTACAACTCCGAGACGAGGAACGGGAGAAACACCCTTCGCCCTCGTATACGGCACCGAATGCATGATTCCCGCGGAAGTCGAATTTCCCGGGATCCGTAGACGGCTTCTCCCAGAACGGGAAGAAATAAACAATGCCATGCTATTGGATAATCTCGATCTCGTCAACGAGCAACGGGATCGGGCCCTAACCCGAATCCAAAACTATCAACACGCAGCCGCAAAATACTATAACTCCAACGTCTGAAATCGCTGATTTCACGTAGGAGACTTAGTTCTGCGCAAAGTTTTCCAGAACACTGCTGAACAAAATGCAGGAAAGCTAGGAGCCAACTGGGAAGGACCATATAAGATTATAAAAGTCGTTCGGCCCGGTTCCTATGAGATCGAAAACATGCAAGGTGAAAATCCCAAGAACTTGGAACATCATGCATCTCAAAAAGTACTATCACTAAAACATCGCAATCAAAGAACTACGAGATGGTTTGATCCCCGAAAAGGGGTACGTAGGCAACTCGCTAGTATAAAAAAGGGGGGGGAGCGGGGTGCGTATATTCGTATACTCCCACGACTTTCTAAATTTTACGGAAAACTCTGAATTTTCGAAACTCTTCAACAACGATTATCGCATTCCGAAATCGTCACTCATCTAAACTACAATATTCAAAAGCCTGTAACTCTTTTATGGCATAAGAAAAATCCGTTCACTGCACTGCGAGACGTTGCTTCGTGCCCGAATAATTTTTTTCTCGTAAAAACTTTTAAAAACAAAACACCTACAGAACGGCATCATGTCTTTGTTGCTGATCACAACAAACGAACTCCAACGTCCTAAACAGACAAGCCACCTAAGGGTAGGCTCTCTTACATCCGACCAGGATACCATAGCGCGCTATACAAGAAAATCGAAATTTCGTCTGAGAGCTTTGTAAATGAAGTAGCTCCGACTCGTATCCAGACAAATCATAATAAGCCGATAACACTTCGCGGATTTTAAAACGGTACGAGTCAGGTTAAAATCGCAAACAGGCAAAACGAAAGCCGATTTGTCATCGCAAAATCTCAGTCCGAAAGTAAACCTAGGTCTTGCCCTAAACCCAGTCATGCTGGTGCTTAACATCTCATAGGCATAGTATCGACACCTGATACGAGATCCCAAAATTTGTCTCTTCACTAAAATTCGTCCGTTTTACGAACCTCCGCGGAAATTCATAAACTGCGGAAAAACTCGCTTTGAACACGCGATATATATGGTGATCATCTGAGAAGAAGGGATGAGACGACAACTCATACCCTATCTCTCAAACTTTGACATACGGAAGTTCTCATAAATACGCAAATCCGAATTTTCATTAATTAATAACCGCAACGCGGTAGGGATTCAAAGCCACAAGTGGCCAGTACCGAAGATAAAAACACGGCCTTTTGAGGCCGGAACAAACACAAACTCATAAAACGCTTAAACCAAAAGACCACAATCTTAAACCTAGACGTCCCCTTCACCTACCTCGCTCGCAGCCGCTTCGTCACCATCTTCTCCGGTCGCCGAACCGGGCTTCTCGGCATCCTCCGCAAATCGTTCCGGAACGCACTCAGATCGCAGATCAGACAGCAGCAGCTCGAAAGTTCTGTCCAAGGACCCCAACTCGGACATGCGGGCCGATATGCTATCCTCCTCAGGCTGAAGGGACGAAGAGGGATCATCTTTAAGCGCATGAATAAACGCCATCCCACCATCAATGTTCGCTGAGATCAGATCCCTGCGGTAAGCAAGCTCTAAAGAGTTCAGGATCTCGGCGAAACCCGCCAAACGGGACTGGAACCCGGCACACAAAGCACTCATGGCATCATCCGCACTGCGACGCATCAAGCCCTCGCTAGCCTCGATCTGGTGCTGGAGTCGACGAACCTCCGAAGCCTTTGCCTTCCTGGTTTTCTTCTCCTTGATCAAAGCACTCGCAGTTTTCCCAAGATCTCTCTCAAGCTCGCCGACCTGCCCCTCAAGCCTAGACACCTTAGCGGTGCAGGAATCCGTCAGCGCCGTCATTGTACTTTGGACTTCGGATAATTGGCCGTGCGCTTCTCCGAGCTCCCTGGCAAGACGAGCAGCCTCGGTACTGCAATCCCCAATCATCCCGTCGATCAGAGGTATGAACTATGGGAAAAAAGTCGTGTTAATAAGCATCAAATCAAAAAGGAAGGATAAGTTAAAATCAAAACAACATACATTTCCGCGGAGAACGGGTGCAATACGCAATCCCTCCGGCAGCGGAGGACCTCCCTCGATAAGTGCCACACACTTCCTCTTCCGAGACCGAGAGATCGGGACAGCACTTGCTGCTCGCAACCCTAGAACAATCTCCTTCTTGGCAGGAGGAACGGGCTCAACAGCCTCTTCCTTGTCTTCAACGATGATCGGAACGGACAACGATCCCGGAGCCTAGGATGGGACTTCTAGAGACTGCATCTCGGAGCTCTCTCCGACTTCAGGAAGAATTGGAACCTCGGAACCGGAAGCTGGGGCGTCTGTCGCGGCAGGAGAGGATGATTTCTCTTTGGTGGTCTGGACGATTTCCTTCTCGGCCTTACGACGAGCCATCCTCTCGCGGAACGAAAGGAAACCAGCAACACAAGTTGGCTCAGGTGCAGATCCATCAACTGGGGCCGAGCTCCGCACGAAGCTCGGTCGCTATAGCGATCGAGCGTTCGTACATCGATCATTTTCCGAAACGTCCGAAGTCTTCCCACAACGACGATACGACGTAAAACTATGCATTCTCGACTATCCGTATAGCCGCTCTCCGCAACTTACGACTATCTGTTTCTTGATCTTTCGATCAAATGGAATCATCCGTTTGGTTTACGATAAAACCGCGGAAACTTGACCTTATCGGAGACAACGTAAAAATGTCTCGAATCAAAAATACGGCCCAAAGAGGTCCTAAACTTGATTCGAGGCCCACATACGATTTCTTAAAAACCCATAAACCTTATGACGGTTTATGCTTGGAGGATAAGCATCAGTTTCCGCGGAAAAAAATGGAAACTTTCCGCAGATAATCATGAAGATCGGAAAAAATGAAATATTCCCATTTTTCGATTATGACGGCTTAAGGGCAAAAGGGGGAAGCGAAAACCGACCTTGGAGGGAGTATATAAGGAGTTCAAGGCGAGAGGCATAGAGACATCACTTTTCCAGAGCAACTTAGCACTTAGAGCAATTTAGGCAACTTTCTATTTTTCTTTTTCGAGCTGCGACTCAATTAGGTTTAGCCACCTTCGGGTATTAGAACTAGGATCTCGCCAACAGCTCTCGTAGCCGAAGCACGTTACCTTGTTGTTGTCAAGCTCATACGCAGATTCGGAATAAAATCCTTCTTGCTCTTTTTTACGATTTTTATTTTATTTTCCGTTATTGTCGTGTTCTGATTGCTTGACGTGTGGTTTCTCAGAAATCCGGGACCTCTGGGAAATTAGGGTTTTCCTAGTTTCCTTATTTATACGAAATATTGACGGTGCGAATTTTGGTTCCCACATATAGGCCACTCTCGTGAATCTCAATGCTGCACTCTACATTTCTGCAGAAAAGGTCACGCTCAGACTTACTATGGTCTGGTGGGGGCCTGCCCCGCGGAGCAACTTCACACCAGACACACTCCTTTCCACGTCTGGATAAGTATTATATTTAAGTGCTAACCGGTATTTTCGCACATTTGCTCCCTGCATATCAGCCGTCAGCATCTGATTACAGTACTTTGCAGTGTACGTCATGCCCCCTGCGTGTATTTAGCTCGTAGCGTCTTTAACACAGGGTTTGGGTAGCACTAGTACGGTGGTCCCCACGTAACTTTTGGACTTATAGCCTTTACGCAGGGCCCGAGGTGCAGACAATGTAATAGGGTTGATCAGACCCGTTCCTTATATGTCGTACACCTATGTTAGTAGTCTCACTAGTATATATAGGGTTTGCTGAGATCTAAGATCCCTTAGGACCTGACCTAGCTAGTATGCCCCTTTAAGTACAGTGGAGTTCCTATAACCCCTTTAGCAGTAACTAATAATGTATTTTATAAGTTTAGTCCAGAGACGTTATCGCATACATAGGAGTAGGAAACCAGTGTACTTAAATATATCATAATAATAGTAGTAGTATATAAAGCTTGATCCAGGGACCTTACTTTAGAAGTGATAGAATTTAAGGTGCAAGGCATTCCAGCAGTTGGGTTGGACCTTACCGTTGTTGTCTTCCAGCTTATAGGCTCCTGCCCCTTGCACCTCTATTACTTTATAGAGACCTTCCCATCCAGGAGCGAGTTTCCCGGCTGATTTGTCCCTTGTGTGGTCGCAGACTCGCCTTAGGACCCAATCCTCTTTCTGGAAGGTTTTGGATCTGAGACCTTTTTGTTGTAGCTCTTGGCTACTTTCAATTGGTAGGACGCATTTCTAAGGCGGGCCGCCTCCCTCTTTTCATCGAGTAGGTCTAGACTATGGGACATTAGCTCGTTATTCTCCTCATGGGAGAGAAATTCAGAGATGGTGGTCCTTACGTGCACCTCTGTGGGTATCACCGCTTCAGCACCATAGACGAGGGAGAAGGGAGTCTCCTGGGTAGCCGTCTTCGGGGTTGTCCGATAGGCCCAGAGTACTCCATGTAGCTCTTCTGCCCATCGCCCATGGGCGTCTTCTAGGCGCTTCTTGAGCATGTTCACCACTGTCTTATTAGTGTATTCGGCTTGACCGTTAGATTGGGGATGTCGTGGTGCTGAATAGGAAAGCTTGATGTTCCAGTCTTTGCAGAACTTTCGGAAGTTGTAGCTTGTGAACTGGGGTCCGTTGTCTGTGACGATCTCATGGGAGTTCCGAAGCGTGTGATCACGTTAGTCCATAGGAATTTCCTGATCTGGAGATCCGTTATCTTGGCTAGTGCTTCAGCTTCTACCCACTTTGTGAAATAATCTGTCACGACTAGGAGAAAGATCTTTTGCTCCGGTGCCATAGGGAATTTCCCCACGATGTCCATGCCCCATTTTCGGAAGGGCCAATGAGAACTTAGGGATTTGAGGTTCTCTGGTGGAAGGTTGGAGACTGGCGCATGCTTATGGCATTGGCTACAGAGCTTGGCTTGTTTGAGGGAGTCCCTCGCCATGGTTGGCCAATAGTATCATGCCCTTCTGGCTCTCAGTACCAGGCTCCGACCACTAGAATGGGAACCACATTCTCCTTCATGAAGCTCTTCTAGTATCCTGGCGGCTTCTCTAGGGGTAAGACATCGTAGATAGGGTCCTGAAAAGGATCTTTGGTATAGTTTCCCCTCAGAAAAAGCAGTACCTGACAGCTTGACGCCTTATCTTCCCACTTTCATCCTTATCTTCAGGCAAGGTGTCGTACCTTAAATAGTTAATGATTGGAGTCATCCAGGTCTCTCCTTCGTCTACCACGACACTTCTTCAGGCTCCGTCTCTTTTTCGGTTGCAGGCCATTGGAGTACCAGTAGTGGGATGGTCATATGACTCGTCGTTTCTAGGGCGGACCCTAGATTAGCTAGAGCGTCGGCCTGGGAGTTGTGCTCCCTAGGGATCTGGGTGAGCTTGCAGTGTCGGAACCTGTCCAGTAGTCGCTTAGCCACGGATAGATACCTGATCATACTTGGATCTTTTGCCTGGTAGTCTCCTTGGACCTGAATTATGATCAGTTGCGAGTCGCTGAAGACTAGATGTCTTCTACTCCCATCTGTTTTGGCGAGTGTTAACCCTGCTATTAGAGCTTCGTATTCAGCTTCATTGTTCGTTGCTTTAAAGTTGCATTGTACGGCCTGTTAGGCCCATATATGACCTTCTAGCTAGTAATAAACAACAAGAAATGATAACGGGCCGTGATAGGCCCATCATGAATTAAATCCTCAGAAGCAGCTAAGACAGAGCTGGAGGCTGTGAGTTGAAGATGTTCATTAGAGAGGTCGAGGAAAAGAGGCAGCTCGTGGACAAATAAATAAGTGCATGACCTGGTCAAAGAGGTAGCTCGTGGACAAATAAATAGGCGCATGACCCGGTCAAAGGGGAGCTGTTACAAATTCCTCAAATCACGGAGGAGATCTCGGGAACCAGTTGGTAGCGACCAAAGGGGGCCTGAGGCTATTTAAAGAAGACATCAAACAATGATCAAGGGATCCACAATTCAACTTCTTACGCAGAAGCTCTCAAAATACTGTACTTTCTTTGTAATCATCAACAACATCTATTGTAAACAGTTCTTTACAAAAATCATCTATAAAATCATCATTCATTCTATAAGTTCTTACGGGATTCAGCCCACGTTATCTTTCCTAACCTTTTCCTAAACTTTAACCTGATCTAAAATCAGGAGGTGAGTTTAATCCCTCACACGGCCCTTGTGGCTGATTCCCCCGTGGGGGAAGTTAAGACTAGTCCTACGCCTGCGCCCCTTACGTTACTAGATCCATCAACGTATAGTGTCCATTCGCCTTTCTCCCCTTCGCTATTACGAAGCTTTACCTCTTGTTCCAAGGCTGGAAGTATGGCAGGAGAGAATTCTGCTACGAAATATTCTAGGACTTGCGATTTGATGGCTGTTGCAGGCCGGAAGATCACATCGTCTTCCCCCAGCTCTATGGCCCATTTTGCTAGTCGTCCAGACACTTCCGGCTTATGAAGGACTGCCTTGATTGTGAGGGGTAAAACTCACACCTAGATTTTAGATCAGGTTTTATGTTTAGGAAAGGTTAGGGAAAGATTATCGCGGGCTGAATCCCGTAAGAACTTGATGAATGAACTTCGATTTGTATTGATATAATAGAAAATGGGATGGTTACAAAGATGTTTCTTTTGATGATTACAAAGATAATAAAAAGGATTATATCTTAAGAATGTTTCGATGAATGTTAAGTAAAATCTGAGTAGGATCGGATCCTTTTCTTAGTCTTCCACCCTCTCCTTTTATAGCCTTGGACTTCTTTAAGTTGTCTCCAACTGACCTCCGAGATTTTCTCCATTTGAGATGGAATCCGCAACAGCTTCCCCTTGACCGGGTCCTGCGCTTCTTCTTGTTGTGACGTGAGCTTCCTCTTCGTCGTGACCTCCTTAATTAGGGTCCTTAGCTTTCAGCCTTCGACTCTAGCTTAGCTCTCTTTAGACTTCGAACTCGTGATGGGCTTATCGCGGCCCATCATCTTTTATTATCGAATAATCAGCTCCCGGGCCATATTCGGGCCCAACAGTTGCCCCCAGCTCTCGAGATGAGGTTTCGTTATTCTCGGGAGCTAGACCTAGCCGCCCAAGCTAGATTCTCTTGTTGAGATCATGATTACTAGTTATCTCAACCGCATTTACTCTTATCCGATCAGACGGCTGTAATCTATCTTTAATTAAATCGACGGCTTTAGATTAAAGCGAGTTTGAAATTTAATTTCCGACTTTCGAGACGTGATGGGATATAAAGCTGAGAGAATTAACTACTTGTCTCTCCACTTCCTCCACGCCTCTCGACGGTTTCCAAGGTAATTCTCCCTCTTTCCTTTATTTTACCATTTTTTCGTCATTATTTTTTTTTATCTGCTTCTCGATCAATCTAGTTCATCCTGAACTTCTCTCTGAGATTCTGCCTTAGATCGATTCTCTTCTTTTGCTTCCTATTCTCCTTCTCCTTTACTACCATGAGTCGAAAAGAAGGTTCCGGCGAAGTTCAAATCTCAGCTTCCGGCGCCCGTATTATGAAGGTCAAACGGGAAGCTGGTGAAAAGATGACGGAAGCCAAGAAGAAAAAGAGTAAAGACTCGATCGGAGCACGAGTTAAGAGAATGAAGAAGAAAGGCGGCAAGAGCGCCTCCTCCGGTCCTCACTTTCCTTCCCTTTTGAAGGGTCAGGACGTTGTCAACCTTGCCGTTCAAGCTCACGGCAAGACTGATCTTGTTAGAGCTTGTGCTGAAAACGAGAACCCCGAGACCGCTCCGGAGGGTTGGTTCTGTGTTCATGAAAAATATATCTCCAAGTCCCACCTTAGATTTCCTCTTCCTACCCTTTTACTGGATCTCTTAGATCATTACCAGCTAGCTCTTCCTCAACTTTGCCCGTCGGTCATCCGAGTGATAAACGGGTTTATCACTAGAGCCAAGGAGGAAGGAGTTATCGTTGGGCTATCTGAGTTAATGAGTCTCTTCTCGATAAAGGAGAGCACCTCCAAGGATGGCGGGAGCGGTACCTACTATCTCCCCTGTCGTCCAGGGCTAGGCGTTTTCAAGTTCTCGGCCAGTGATGATGACTGGCGTAGGAAGTATTTTTATGTCAAGATTGATCCTTCGACGGTTCCTATAGGCCGTGACCTCAGGAACTCGTGGTCTGATATTTCTGGTTAGGATTTTAGGGATATGCTCACATGTTTTATCTTTGTTGGTCATGTTACGCTAATTGTCTTTTGACTCCTTTTGCAGAAATCAAAGATCCTGTCAAGTTATCTAGCAAACTCACTAGAGCTCTCTACCGGAAGCTACAGCATAGTCCTAACACTTGGGGGGCTTATACCACTTCAAGAGTCGGATCAGCTAGGTTTCCTGAGCGATACCAGGCGTCCTTCCCTGATTCAGTGACGGTTGCTGGTTTAGAAGGTAACCTTTTATTCTTAATTCATGATTTTTACTGCCTGAATTTGTCTCACGCGATTAATGAATCTTTTTCATGTCTTAGTTTCTGAAGGTGATTCCGTTTTCGAAGTTTCCTCTGGAGCAAGTACTTCCTCGAAGACTCAATCACAGAAGATGCCAATTCAACCTTCCTTCCGTTCCAGGGGTAGATCGACCAAGGCTGCCAGCTCCTCTAGAGGGAGTGACAAGAACCAGGGGGGATCCTTCCTCGACTCTGTGAAGGAAGTTCTTGATGAAGGAGGCTCTGCCCCTGCTAAAGGTGTCGTCTCTTCGGAACCCAAGGTTCAGGAAGTTGGCCTTCCCTCCGAGGTCCCGATGACTGAAGCTGATCCTCAAGTAATGAGGGACCCTCCGGAGTCTGAGCCCCCGAGGAACAAGAGGTCCCGAACCGACCAGATTGATAGACCTTCGAGGTCTTCCTCCTCCTCCTCTAGAGGAGGAACTGTTGGCTGGACCTTTTCTCATTCAAAGCCTGGATCGGTCTTGGACGATCCGTGGGGTTTGGCTACTCTGATGAGGCACATGAAGAGTCCCGGGTGTCCCCTCCCCTCGATCTCCAATATCACGCACAAGGATGAGTACGTTGATATTGCTCATCACATGGGTCAGGTATGAAGTTTATTTCATTTTTTCAGCTTTGTCTTTGGAAGATTTTGCTAAATCGTTTTCCGTTTTCGGCAGCTGGCTGGTGCTATCAACAGAGCTCAGTTTAAGTTTGAGGACGCTGTACACAATGCCCCTAGTGCCGAGGAACTAGCCCAGGTCACTGAATTAGTCAAGGCCAACAAGACTGAGCTCAACCAGACTCGAGCTCTGATCTCGGATCTTCAAGCCGAGGTGAAGAGACTTGGCTCTAAGTGTGATGCTCAGCAAGGGACGATCGAGAGCCAGCTGATTGACCTCCAGGTGAAAAATAGGAAGATTGGGGAGTTGGATGCTGCTCGGAAGATAGCCGAGTATCAAGTCAAGGAACTGATTTCCACATCTCAGAACAGCCAGAAGAACAAGGAAGCTGAGGTCAGGCTAGCCGTCCGGAGAGGAAAGAAGGAGGTAGCCGAAGCCTACAACAAAGTTTTGTTTGTTGTTAAGGAGAAGTTCTCCAAGAAGAAGGACGAAGTCGACCTCCTGGTTCACGCTCAAGAGATTCAAGCCAACACCGAGCTCCTGAAAGATATGCTGGATGGCGAGATTAAGAGTGCTCAAGACGAGTATGATCACTTGGTGGCAATAATGCCGGAAGCTGTTGCAGCGTACGAGAAAGCTCAGGTCTCGGACTTCTCGATCGGCAAGCTCCCTCTTCCCCAACTCTCTGAGAGCTCAGGTACTTTTGAGGTTAATATGTTTAATCCCTCCTTTTCTGGAGAGTTTGGTTCTAATTTGGGATTGGTGGGTTCTTACTCAGCCACAGTCGAAACCGCCTCTGGAGATGGCGACAAGGAGATGGAGGAGGAGGTTCCTGAGGAGGAAGATCCAGCTGGTAAGGGAGCTGAGAAGAGCTCGGATGAAAAGGAAGTTTAAGAGCTGAGGCTCTTTCATGTTTTCTAGGATTTCTGCCCGATGGGCTTTGTTTCATTTGTTTCCAAGACTTATAGCCTGAGGAGGCTTTTAAACCTTTATCTGTTTGCACTTCGAATCTTTGTTAGCCTGGGGAGGCTTTTAAACCCTTGTTTAATTTCAAACTTGGTTTTCGTTTCATTTTGAGTTTTTGGCTTTAGTCGCGAAATATGACAACTTGATCATAATCAAATTTTATGATAAGTCTGGAGGACTTTGGTCGTTTTTAGTTCCTTAAGAGGAAATCTTGGAGTACTGGGATTAGCTTAGGGTTTTTAGGAACCTAAGTTTAATCTGGACACCTTAGGTGGGGGTTCCTGGGAACCTGAATTTGCTTGTGGGATTTTAAGACCCGTTGAGATTTGCTTAGGATTTTAAGACCTTCTGAGGTTTGATGAGGATTTTAAGACCTCGAAAATTTGATAAGGATTTTAAGACCTTGGGGATTTGGTAAGGATTTTAAGTCCTTGGAGATTTGGTAAGGATTTTAAGACCTTAGAGATTTGGTAAGGATTTTAAGACCTTAGAGATTTGGTAAGGATTTTAAGACCTTAGAGACTTGGTAAGGATTTTAAGACCTTAGAGATTTGGTAAGGATTTTAAGACCTTAGGTCCAGGCTCGTCGAGACCTGATATTGCTTGAAGGATTTTAAGGCCTTTAAGATTGTTAAGGATTTTAAGACCTTAGGTCCAGGTTTGTAGAGACCTGAGCTAATCCGATGGGTTTTTAGGTCCCTAGGTCCATGTTTGCAGGGACCTGTTTTGTTAAAGAATTGAGATATCGAGAATAATTTCTTTATTGATAATTGGATACATGGTATCATAGTAATCATACAATTGTTGTATTACGATGATCATACACTTGCTGCGCGGGCTATGTGATTTTAATCAGACATATGCCCCTTTTGATTGTAGTGAACGAAGTGTTTGAAATGAGGTTGGGGCTGCACTCATGACGGAGTTGCCTACGTACCCAGTCAAGGGATCAAGCCTAACGTAGTTCGGGAATTTTAGGTACCTAATGATAATATCTCTTAAGATTCGTGGCGTTCCACGATCTGATTTCAGGTACCCCGGTTCGCACCTTTCGGAGCTTGTAAACGCCAGGTCGTACTACATGGATGATCTGATAAGGACCTTCCCAGTTAGTTCCTAACTTCCCAGCATTTGGCTCTTTGGTTCCTTCGAAAACTTTCCTAAGTACTAGGTCACCTACAGCAAACTGCCGGAGCCTGACTTTGGAATTGTACTGCCGTGCCATTGCTTGCTGATAGTTCTGAATGCGAATCAAAGCTCGGTCCCGTCTTTCCTCGATTAGATCGAGGCTGTCAGTTAGGAGCTGATCATTAGCTGCGGGATTGGATGTACAGAATTCCCGGCGGAGGCTACCAGCAATGGTTTCAGCCGGAACGACGGCTTCCATCCCATATGCTAAGGAGAAAGGAGTTTCTTCTATAGCTTTTCGTGGGGTGGTCCGACATGCCCAAAGTACTTCAAGTAACTTCTCTGACCAGAGTTCCTTCTGGGTTCCGAGGCGCTTCTTGAGGTTTGCTAATACTGATTTATTAGCAGCCTCCGCCTGTCCGTTACCTTGAGGTCGGCGAGGTGATGAGAAGGTCAGGCGAATATTCCACTTGTCACAAAATATTTTGAAATCGTGGGATATGAATTGTCCTCCATTGTCAGTTACGATTTCGTATGGGACGCCGTGTCTACACACAATATCTTTCCATACAAATTGCTCGACCTCGACCCTGGTTACCTGCTGGAAAGCTTCAGCCTCTATCCATTTTGTGAAGTAGTCCGTTAAGACTAAGAGGAAGCGTAGCTTCTTCTTTCCACTTCCTGATGGTACTAGTGGTCCCACGATATCCATGGACCATCTCATAAATGGATAAGGGGCAGATATGCTAGACAGCTTCTCCGCAGGTTGGTGTATAATCGGTGCATGCCTCTGGCATTTGTCGCATGAAGAGGAATAGGCCTCACAATCTGCAATAATGGTAGGCCAGAAATATACTTGTCTTTTGATTCTGATGGCTAAAGCTCTTCCTCCAGAGTGGTTCCCGCAGGAACCGTCGTGCATTTCCTTCATGAGTCTCATAGCAACGAGGCCATGGACGCATTTTAGGTAAGGTCCGGAAATGCTTCGTTTGAGGAGGACAGATTCAGTTACGCAATATCTCGCGCTTAATGCTTTGAGCTTTCGAGCCTCCCATTTATTGGGTGGAGTCTTTCCCTCCAGGATGTATTGCGTGATTGGAATTCTCCAATCCTCTCTTCCTACAACTTTGTTATGAAGAGACGAGGGAGGTTCCTGTTCGGGACCTGGTGTCGTGGTGCCCCCAGAGGTATTGGTAGGATTGGGCTCCAGGGAGTCTGAATTCCGAGGAATACCTCCAGATGAATTTTGGAGAGCTGTACGGCTTCTGGTTTTAACTCTGCAGATGACTGGGTCTGAGTTGGTGCCCCCGGGGGTATTCTCGAGATCAGGCTCTAAGGAGTCTGAATTTCGAGGAATATCTTCCGTGACTTGGATTATGTTCCCGGAGGTATGCTTTTTTGCGCTGCATATTCTGGTTTTTGGAAACCAAAATGTTGTGAAAACCTGGGTAGCTACCGCTTCAGGGCAGGTACCTTCGGGCTGCGCTTTTAGTTTGCTCTCTTTTTCAGCTTTAGTAGCTATGTCGATGCTTGGTTTCTCGATTCCTTCTACGGGTATGATTCGTTTTACGAGGGGGTCTGATGTGGAAGCTAAAGCAGCCAATGCATCTGCTGAGGAGTTCTCACCTCGTGGGATTCTCGTTAGCTCGAATTTGTCGAACTGCCTAGTGAGGTTCTGGACGACTTCGAGATATGCCCCCATTCTTTCGTCCCTCGTTTCATATTCTCCGTGAAACTGGCTAGCTACTAGCTGTGAATCACTATAAGCGTTTAGCTCTCGGATTCCGAGGCTTAGGGCGAGCTTCAACCCTGCGATTAGTGCTTCATATTCAGCTTCGTTGTTTGAGGCGCTGAATCCGAGCCTATATGACTGCTCGATGGTTTCTCCTGCTGAAGAAGTTAGCCTTAGACCGATACCGGAGCCCTGTTTTGATGAGGCTCCGTCGACGTATAGGCTCCACTTCGGAGATTCCATTTCGGAGTCTAACTGCTCGGATGTCAATTCAATGATAAAGTCAGCGAGGACCTGAGCTTTCGCTGCTGCTCGAGGTCTATACTCAATATCATATTCGCTGAGTTCTATGGCCCATTTAGCCAATCGCCCTGACTGGCTGGGGCTGTGCAAGATCATTCGTAATGGTTGTGAGGTCATTACAACGATCGAATGCGATTGGAAGTAAGGTCGCAATTTTCTGGCAGCTGTTACGACTGCTAGAGCTAGTTTTTCCATCGCAGGGTACCTGGTTTCGGCATCTATCAAACTTTTACTGGTGTAATAGACAGGTCTTTGTTCGTTTTGTTCCTCTCGTACTAGAACGCCGCTGACTGCAGCAGTTGATACAGCGAGATATAGGTACAATGGCTCTCCTACTACTGGTTTAGATAGGATCGGAGGTTCGGAGAGGTAAGCTTTCAATTGCTTGAAGGCTTCCTCACATTTCTCGTCCCATAAGAACTTCTTATTATTTCTTAGAAGCTTGTAAAATGGGAGACATTTATCGGTAGACTTGGATATGAATCGATTCAACGCCGCGATTCGTCCAGTCAGTCTCTGCACCTCCCTGGTCGTCTTAGGTGACGGCATTTCTAGGAAGGTTGCTATCTGCTGCGGGTTGGCTTCAATGCCTCTTTCGGTTACGAGATAGCCTAGGAACTCGCCTGAGGGTACCCCGAAAGTACATTTAGTGGGATTGAGCTTCATATCGTACTTGTTCAGGATATCGAAGCATTCCCTTAAATGGGAGATATGATCTTCCCCGGCTGAGGATTTGACTAGCATGTCGTCGATATAGACCTCCATGGTTTTTCCAAGTTGTCCAGCAAACATCTTATTTACTAGCCTTTGATAGGTAGCTCCTGCGTTCTTTAATCCGAATGGCATAACCTTATAACAATAGGTTCCTCGTTCGGTTATGAATGCAGTTTTCTCCTGGTCCTCAGGATCCATCATGATTTGGTTATATCCTGAGAAGGCATCCATGAAGGATAGGAGTCGATGGCCAGCTGTTGCTTCAACTAGGCGGTCGATGTGAGGTAACGGGAAGCTGTCTTTAGGGCAAGCTTTGTTTAGGTCTGTGAAATCTACACAGATTCTCCACTTCCCGTTTTTCTTCTTTACCACTACTGGGTTAGCTAACCAGTCGGGGTAATGTACCTCTCGAATGGACCCAGCTTTCGTAAGTCGGTCAACTTCGTCGTTAACAGCTTGAGCCTTTTCGAGACCTAGCTTACGACGCTTCTGTTTGATCGGTTTGAAAGTAGGGTCAACTTTTAGCTTATGGGTGGTGACGTTCGGATCTATTCCTTTCATGTCGTTGGTGGACCACGCAAAGGTTTTGACGTTGCTTTTCAAAAAATCGATGAGCTCCTTTTTTGTCTCAAGAGGTAGCTCGGACCCGATGCTCACCTGTCTTTCAGGATTTGAGTCGTCGATGCAAACTTTTTCGGTTAGGTTCCTGGGGGGACCTCGAATATTTTGTTGCATTTCGCGACCTTCCTGGATCTGTAATTGCTATTGGGGGGATTTTTTGAGGATTTCGAATCCTCCCAAATAGCAGATCCTGGATATCTTCTGGCTACCGTGTATGGTAGCTATCCCTTCGGGTGTTGGAAATTTTACGCACTGATGGTACGTTGAGGCTACTGCCTTCATTTTGTGGATCCAAGGTCTTCCCAAAATCGCGTGGAACGGGGAAGGTCTATCGATGACTACTAAGTTGGTCATTTTCATTATTCCGCCAGCTATGACTGGGAGCTTGATTGTTCCCAATGAGGTAGCTGTTTCTCCGGAGAAGCCTACGAGATTAGCTTTTTGGCCAATAATTTCGTAGTCGTCTATTTCCATCCCTTTTAGGGTGTTATAGAAAATGAGGTCGACAGAGCTTCCTGTGTCTATCATGAGCTTAGGAACCTCGTATCCTGCGATGTTCAGGGTGACGATCAACGCATCATCGTGAGGTCTGTCAAGGTTTGAGGTCTCGCTCTCCCAGAAAGAAATCTTAGTGTTGGATTCAGGATTAGGAGGCTTAGGTCCAGTGTTAGACACAGCCTTCCGCACGTGATTCTTAATGGAATTGACGGAGTCTTGACATATGTCTGATCCTCCAAGGATACAGTCCACCCTCGAGTCGGGGTTCGATTGATGGGAGGGTTTGCTCAAGAGAGCTTCGACTTGTAAACTTTTTCCTTGGGGGAATTTCCCAAGAATCATGTCGACTCTTTTTTTGGGAACTGGAGGTGGCGAATCGGTTTCCTTCTCAGGTGACCTCTCGCGTTTCGGGGAAATGTCCCTGGAACCTCTTTTCTGATAAGGTGGCGGCTTTTTAAGGTCCACGCCCTTTATTTCTCCGGCTGCGAATTTAGCTGCCAGCTGGCGTTGGAGGTCCCAACACTCTTCGGTTGAGTGTCCTTCGCGATCGTGATAAGAGCAATGTTTGCCTTTATCGAAGCCTTTTGACCAGGGAGTTTTGTTTGCAGCTGCAACAGGTTTCTCTTCCTTGTCTTCCTCGATTGCGTAGGAATGTTCTCCCTGAGTTTGATTATTTCGAGGGTTACCCTTTTTATGAGGTCCCTTAGTCTCGGAGGAGTCACCTTTCGAATGATTCTGTGGTTTCTTGTGGAGTTTATCCAGTGCAGCTGTCTCCTCCTCCAAAGTAATATACTTGGTGGCTCTATGAAGAGCGTCATCGATAGTTGGAGGAGCGTTGAGTGTTAACTCTGACCAGAATTTCGATCTATAGAACAGACCTCTCCTAAGGGCCTCGATGGCGACTAGGTCGTTAGGATTCGATAGCTTAGTTCTTATTGCCCTGAATTTCTCAATGTAGACTCGTAATGAATCTCCCATTCCTTGATTGACCTTCCAAAGGTCGGCCTCGGAGGCTTGCTTCCGGATATGGGTTGAGTATTGCTTCATAAAGGCGTTGGTTAATTGATCAAAGTTGTCTATCGAGGCTGGCTCGAGGCCGGAGAACCACTCAAGGGCTGTTCCGACCAAATTTTCGGCGAATGTTCTACAGTAACCTGCTTCACATTCTTCCTGAGTGAAATGAGCTTTAACAATTGCCAATCGGAAAGCTCTCAAATAGGCCTTTGGGTCGGAGGTCCCATCATACTCAGGAATTCTGATTTTTCGGGTATCTCTTATGTGAGAGGTGGCAATTCTGTCCGTGAATGGAGTTCCACGGGTTTCTTCGATTAAGCTATCGATTTCGGGAGCTGAACTCGTAGCTTGATGGACTTGAGCTCCCAATTTCTGGAGAGCCGCGTGAGTTCTCTCCATATATCTACGGATAGCTTCAGGTCCTTCAAACGGAAGGATATTTGGATCGTTCGCAGGTACCCGATGAGTAGGTTCCTGACGGAATCGAGTTGGCTCATCTTCCCATGCGGTTAGTGGGCTAAGTCGCTCGACATTTCTTGGGTTATCGGAGTTTATCCTTTGATAACCGTCCTCATTCGGGACCGAGCTTCTAGTTTGATAAACCGAAGCTGACGCTCTGCCTCCAGATGGGAAGGATATTCCTGCTCCGGACCTAGGATCAGGTGGCGGAGGAGGTAAACGATTACTTCTGTCAGTGACCTGACCGGGTGTGGAGCTGGTTGTCGCTACGTTACTTCCCATAGCACTGGCATTAGGTGGATTGAATACGGGAACTGTTCCAGTATGAGGTGTCTGGAAAGCAGATCCGCGTCCTTCAGGGGCAGTGCTATCAGGGGAAAAGTTTAAACGTGCTCGGGGAAAAGAGGGATCGGTTAACCGATCGTGGAAGATGACCCCCGGAGCTTGACGTTGCGGTGGTTGGGTTGTTGCGTTTAGAGATCTAGTTATCTCTTCGAACCGTTGTTGACGTACAGCCAGCTGATGCATCGTGCGCTCACTTTCCTGAGCTCGGTCTACTAATTGTATCATCATCTAGCGGATCTCAGAGAGCTGAGCCTCCGTTTGATTCGGAATGGCTTGCTGCTGAGGATTCTCGGTAACCGGGAGCTCGGAGGTGTTTCCACCTAATGACCTCGGGTTAGTAACTCCGGTTGTAGTTTGGCTCGTTCGAGCATCAACCGGAAGCTGTTGCCCAGATCTGTGGTCGCCACGTTGAGGCTCTGTGATTACGAGACTAGAGCCTCCGTCATTCGGTGAGCCATCGCTCTGAATCGGGAGGTTAAGGTCAGACGGGGTTGTTGTCTGATCGGTAGGGTTCATCCTCGAGTTAGAGTAAGGGATTCGATTGTTTCTTCCCCACAGACGGCGCCAATTGTGAGGGGTAAAACTCACACCTAGATTTTAGATCAGGTTTTATGTTTAGGAAAGGTTAGGGAAAGATTATTGCGGGCTGAATCCCGTAAGAACTTGATGAATGAACTTCGATTTGTATTGATATAATAGAAAATGGGATGGTTACAAAGATGTTTCTTTTGATGATTACAAAGATAATAAAAAGGATTATATCTTAAGAATGTTTCGATGAATGTTAAGTAAAATCTGAGTAGGATCGGATCCTTTTCTTAGTCTTCCACCCTCTCCTTTTATAGCCTTGGACTTCTTTAAGTTGTCTCCAACTGACCTCCGAGATTTTCTCCATTTGAGATGGAATCCGCAACAGCTTCCCCTTGACCGGGTCCTGCGCTTCTTCTTGTTGTGACGTGAGCTTCCTCTTCGTCGTGACCTCCTTAATTAGGGTCCTTAGCTTTCAGCCTTCGACTCTAGCTTAGCTCTCTTTAGACTTCGAACTCGTGATGGGCTTATCGCGGCCCATCATCTTTTATTATCGAATAATCAGCTCCCGGGCCATATTCGGGCCCAACATTGATGGGGAAGGAGGTAACCACCATGATTTGATGAGCCTGGAAGTAGGGGCGTAGCTTTCGAGCAGCGTTGACTAAGGCAAGGGCCAGCTTCTCGAGGTGACTATAGCGGGTCTCCGCGTCTAGTAGGGATTTGCTCACGTAGTAGATAGGATTCTGTTTCCTTCCTTCTTCCCTTACTATAACCGCACTGACTGCATGCTCTGATACCGCCAGATAGAGCAATAAGACCTCACCTTCCAAGGGTTTTGAGAGGAGAGGTGGAGTAGTGAGATAGGCCTTGAGATCGGATAGGGCTTGCTCACATTTATCAGTCCATTGGAAGTCCTTGGGGTCCTTCAAGGTTTCGAAGAAGGCATGCGCCTTATCGGATAGCCTGGAGATGAACCTGCTTAGGGCGGCCATCCTTCCTGTCAACCTTTGCACCTCCTTGAAGTTGCGAGAGAGGTATCACCTGGATCGCTCTCACCTGCTCTAGATTTGCTTCAATGCCCCTGTGGGTAACTATATACCCTAGGAATTTCCCAGAGCTTACCCCGAACGAGCACTTTGAAGGGTTTAGCTTCATGTTGTACTTCCTGAGAGTGGTGAAGGCTTGTTGGAGGTGTGAGATATGGTCCTCAGCGTCCAGGGACTTTACCAGCATATCATCAATGTAGACCTCCATGGTCTGCCCTATCTGATCGGCGAACATCATGTTGACAAGTCTTTGATAGGTCGAGCCTGCGTTCTTCAATCCGAAAGGAATGACCTTGTAACAGTAGATGCCCCGTGAGGTCATGAATGAAGTCTTCTCTTGGTCGTCAGGATGCATTAAGATCTGGTTATATCCGGAGAACGCATCCATGAAACTCATCAGCTGATGACCAGCAGTTGCGTCGACTAGCTTGTCAATGTGAGGTAAGAGGAAGGGGTCTTTAGGACAGGACTTATTAATATCCGTGAAGTCGATACAGATTCTCCACTTCCCGTTTTTCTTCCTAACGACCACTACATTAGCTAGCCATTCCGGGTATTACACCTCTCGTATGAATCTGGCATCTAGTAGGTTCTTGACCTCTTCGTTGATTATCTCGTCCCTTTCAGGAGCGAACTTCCTCCTCTTCTGTCTGATGGGAGGATGCATTGGATCTACTTTGAATTGATGCATGATGACATCAGGGTCAATTCCAGGCATGTCCTCATGAGACCAGGCAAAGCAATCGGAGTTGGATCTTAGGAAGTCGACCAATCTCCTTCTCAGGCATTCCGGAAGCTTGGAGCCTATCTTTAAGTTTCGGCTCGAGTTCCCTTCCGTGAGTGGGACCTCATCCATTTCTTCCACTTCCGGCTCTTCGGTATGTGGGGTCGGAAGCTTTTTTTGTAATTGCTATAAGAGCTGGGTCTTCCCCTTTAGAGTGGTCTGATAGTAGGACATAGCATTTTCTTGATCTCCCTTGACCGCCTTAATGCCCCAGGGGGTTGGGAACTTGACTAGCTGATGCAAAGTTGAAGGTACGGCTCCCATGTCGTGGACCCAAGGCCTTCCCAACATCACGTTGTATGATGAAGGGCAGTCGACGACTAGGAACTTCGTGGCTTGGTTTATCCCCTCGGCGTACGCGGGGAGAAGGACCTCTCCTAGGGTTTGCTTGACTTCTCCACTGAAGCCTACAAGGGGAGTCGCCTTTTCTAGTTAGCGCTATAGGTTCCAACCCTAGGTCGGCGAAGGCCGAATGGAAGATTATGTTGCTGGAGCTCCCATTGTCTACTAGTATTCGCTTGACCAAGCAGTTTGCTATGGTAAGTGAAATGACAAGAGCATCGTGATGAGGAGCAAGGACCCTCTCCTGTTCCCTTGCAGTGAAGCTGATCTCGTCTATTCCGAGGAGTAAGCGCTTAGGACCCTCGGCCTCTTGGCCGTTCCTGGCGTTGCTAGTACTTCTCTTGGCAGCAGCACTGCTGATTCCCCTTACCTCTGATCCGCCCGAGATGACATGGATCACCCGATCTTGCTGCGGTGGTAATGCGGGAGCAGCTTCGATAGGGAGACCGGGACCTTCCTTATTTAGAAGGTTCTTGGCCTTATCCAAGAGGAACTCCCTTAGGTAGCCTTTCTTGAGGAGCTCGGCGACTTCCATCTTCAGGGCTATGCAATCCTCCGTAGTGTGACCATGGTCACTATGGAACTCGCACCATCGCTTGGGGTTTCGATTAGCCTCTGCGGCTTTATCTTAGGAGGCCACTTGACTTGAGGACCTATTTGTCGTAGGACACCGATCAGTTCCGGTTTTGATATCGCAAGATGGGAGATATCGGGCCATGTGGATACCATCATCCCTTCAGATCTAGGTAAAGGGTGGTGTTGATATATGCCCCTGCTTGGGTTACTGGTTTCCTTAGCAGGCTTGGGGTGAATGGGCTCATCACGATCATTCCTAGTAGGCTTTGATGATTTCTGATCGTACTTCGGACCGGCTTTGGCCCTACTAGCATTGTCTTCTTCCCACCTTACTTAAGCCCAAGAACGAGACAATACGTCTTCCATAATCCTGCACTTGTATTTGATCAGCTCCTTGTAGAGATCTCCCTCCGGAAGTAGACCCCGCTTAAAGGCTGAGTTAAACATATCAGCGTTGCCCTCAGGGATAGCCACCTTCGCTTGGTTGAAGCGCGCTATGTAGGAACAAAGGGGCTCATTCCTATGCTAGAGGATTTCATAGAGATCATCCGAGTTTTTCTCTAGGTCACGGCTGCTGGCAAACTGTTCTACGAACTTATCGCTAAGGGCTGTAAAGGATTTGATGGACTTGGTAGGCAGGTTGATATACCATTGGAGAGCAGTGATGTTAGGATTTTTCAAAGGTCCCTAACCAAATGTTGTAGTATAAAAGATTGTCGAACCAATCCTAAGTGATTCTAAAGCAAAGGGAATGCAAGACCATGCTTAATCTAAGTGCAATCAATAAGTGGAGTGAAGAGAACTAAGAACTAGAGTTGAAATGCAATAAAGAAATGATCTTTGTTTCTCAATATGAAGCAAGAGGACTCATGGGATTAGGGAATTGACATCGGGTGATCAAGTTTCAATCTAAAGGTGGCAGCTTTTCAATCAATCTATCAACCTTAAGCCTAGACACAATCCTAAACAAACTCTATCTCTAGATGAATGTTCATTTGCTAAGGTAACTCAAACATCAAATCTCTTTGGTTGAATGTTACAAAAGCAATCATGGAGAACAAGTCTACTAGCCATCTTAACACCTTTAACAACAAATATCTTTGGCAAAGTATGTTAAAAGCTTAGGAGAGTTGGTTCAGGCATTTCATCAAACACCTTGTGGGTGGGAAATGCCTAAAGCTCAACTTTTGAGAGGCCAACTCAAAAGATGCATTGAGAACACTCTACAAGCAAGGAACAACAGAGATCTATACTAAAATACTTTAGATCTAGCTTAATCACCCTTAGTCTCCCTAACCCATGAATCCAAAAGAAGTCTACTCACTAATCTTCATGATTAACCTTAAATCCATGGTTGATTTAAGAGAAATCATGTTGAGAAGCAAGTTTAATCCAACAATCACAAAGAAATGAGAAGAAAAGAGACTAAAGATTCAATCTTTCTTCAAGGTTTCAATGTGTTCTTAAGAGAAAACAAGATAATCCCATCATTAGGGTCTAAAGAGTATTTATAGTAGCCTAAAAACGAGCTGGGTCGACCCACTAGATGATCAAAATGCATGATAAATGAATGGTAAAATCTATTAAAAACACAAGATATCAACTCCCCCAAACTTGCCATTTACTTGTCCACAAGTAAACTTTCAAGAACTTATTTGGAAAAGAGGTTTGAAGGTGGGAGTTCATAGCCAAAAGAAACCAAAAACACTCAACTTGACATCCTAAAGAAATATAGCAAATAGCATGAGCAACTCTCTTATTACACTCTAGCTTATCTAGGCCTATCAAGATACTCTTATGCCTTTACACAAGATGCAATACTCATCAACCAACAAGTCTTCCTACCAGCTCTCACATTGATTCACACACACATACACAAGGTGGATTCTCACAAATGGGCACATGATCTCAATCATTTGGCTAGGTAAACAAATGGTCTAAAGTGAATGAAGAGAAGGGTTCAAATACATCATTCTAAAGTGGTTATCACTCAAGAACAAGGAGCTTGATCATTATGCAAAATTTATCTAAGTATAGAAGCAACTCATGCATACATGGATCCATTCTCATCATTCTACCCTTTCTAAGTGATTACAAGTTCTACCCCCATTCACTTCATTCCACAACCCAAGTAGCAACTCATTTTAATGTCTAACCCAATGAATAAATTTCTCATTTTCATTTCTTTTTACTTAGCCAACAAGGGACAATCTTTGCTCAATGCTTAGCTCTTACTTCTCTTTTCCCTTCCCCACTATCTTACTGATTCTTCTTATCATTTTTTTTTCTTTTTTTTTCTTTTCTTTTCTTTTCTTTTTTTTTTAGGGGGAAGGAGTCAAAGACCACAATCTAGAGCTTTCTTTTCTTTTTATTCTAAGGTCCCTAAGGCTTTTCTTATCAATCTACATTCTTTTGTTCATCTTTCTCAACTTTCTCACTATCCAAACCCAAGATACAAGCTTATAAAGGACATAAACCCAACCATCATCCTAGAAGCTAGCTCAAATCATGATCCTATGCTAGCAAGAGATGAGAACAAATCCATGTCGCCTCCAATACTCTCAAGATTTTGCACATGACAAGCTATCAGAAAAGGCCTCACTCATGCAAATCAATGTTGGCTTCAAAGAAAGGTAAGGATTCAAGGGTGAGGGAGTACCATTTGGGTTAACAAAGAGTGGTACAATGGAAAATGATAACCCAGATGTGTATGAGAACCATGATCAAGTATGCAAATGCCCATAAGTGAGAGAAATTAAGTTCATTTAAGCCTAAGTTCAGCTCGGAGCTGGTTTTCAGAACAATGTCAATGACAAGCAAGCATACAAGTTTCAAGAAGAGTTTTCAAGGCACGAAGCATGCAAGGCTTTCAAGAGATGCACAAGCTACTTGATATGCTTAACTAGGGTGTCAAATTCAGTGCAAACAAGTGTTCTTTACAAGGCATTATCAACAGCTGCTCCATATGCAAGTGAATGCAATCTATATGATCTAGACTCAATCCTAAAAATGCAAGTGATGCAACTACATGATTCTTTATGCATTTTTCGGTTTTTTTTTTGTGGTTTTTTCTATGCATATATGAATGTACAATGCAATGCATGAGACTCACAATCAACAAAACAAACATGATTAAATACTTGGTACCTCCCCCAAACTTAAATCACACAGTCTCTGTGTGAGTAAGAGAGAAGGAGATACCGAAAATATGATAAAGGCAATGGTATGTACAAAGAAGGGTTGGAGTGATACCTCAAGTGGAGAGTGAAGTGTGGTAACGGGTTTCTAGAGCTTGAGCTTTGAGCTGGCCTTAAACTTCTGCCACACTTATTGAAAACATAAAGAAATGAAATAGCAAATTTATATACAAGGATAACCATGGGAATTCCTCCCAAGTGAGCTTGTTTTGAGTCACTAGCTTGACTACCTTTTCTCTTGTACTAGTGAGAAGGAGGATCCTTCCCACCTTCAAGAGTGATGGTGAGGACCTGAGAGAGGAGCTCTTGGAGCTTGATGGGGTCGTTTTGAAGCTGAGGAGTGATGATGGCCCTTGCACTTGAGAATGGCTTGGACCTGCCTTTGCACTTGATCTTGTACTCAATGGCTCCATCCTTGAGCTTCATTGGGTGGAGAGTGAGAGTGTGAGGAGTCTTATCAAGAGGTGGAGAATGAGTTTCTTTCACTATCTTCTTCATGTCATGAGCAGCCTTTGTGGCTCTACTCACCTCCTCCTTTTTAGCACTTTCCAAGTGCTCAACACATAGCTCTCGAGAAGACTCTCCAATAAGACCTTCTTCCTTACAAACAAAAACTTCAGCTTGGGTATTCTCAATGGATGGTTCTTCACAAGTGATTGTTCCACAATACCCAACATCCATTGAAGACTGAATTGGGTAGGAGACAGCTTTGTTCACATTGAGGAGTGTGACCTTCTTGTTTGGGAAGTCAATGCAAGCTCCAGCTGTTGTGAGAAATGGAGTGCCAAGGATCAAAGGAACTCTCTTCTCAATTGCCATCTTCAGAACAGTGAGGTCTATAGGAATTGTGCATGCTCCAATCTTCAAAGGAAAGTCTTTGATGAGGCCAATGGGGGTTGTAGAAGATGAATCCCCAAACATGAGAGAAGATGTGTTTGGCTCCATGCTCTCAATACCAAGACTTTTCACCATTTCCAAGGAGATCACATTCACACTTGCACCAGAATCAACCAAAGCATCATTCATAGTGATCTTACCAAGAGAGCAAGACAATGTGAATTTCCCTTGAGACTCTAGCTTAGGGAGGGACTGTGGAGGGACTGGTGGATCAATCTTCAAAATGGAGATGTCCAAAAGCTCTGCCACTTCTGCTTGGTGGTCTAGAATGTCCTTGATGAGCATCATTTGGACATGAGCTTCACGCATACCAGAAATTTCTGGGAGCCTGACCCCAACATCACTAAGATCTTTCCTGAACTTGGAGATAACCTTCTTCTGAGCTTTGGTGAGGACCCTTTGTGGAAATGGGAGTGGGACCTCATATGGTGGTAGCTCAACCGCATGAGCTTCTTCCAGCTTGACCTCTTTCATCTTGTGGTCAGCTCTCCTCTCAACCGGTTTCTCAGCCCTATGTTCAGCTCTATGCAGATTCGTTGCTTCAACCTTCCTTTCAGCTTGTACCTGAACCCTTTCCATAGCTTTATCCACCATATGTGCTTCAGCTGTTGCTACAACCAATTTCTCAACTTTCCCAAGCTTAGTCCCAGACACTAGCTTCTCAATCTCATCTACCTCTTTCTCATAATCACTCAGCCCAATCTCTGAAGAAGTAGTAGAGATGATAACATTGCAAGACTCTTTGGGATTCTTTTCTGGTTTTCCTGGTAGAGATCCCATTGAGCTCTTAGAAGATAATGGCATAGAGGCGACCTGACTCTCCAAAGCGTTGAAGCGAGATGCAAGTTGTAAGAACTTGTTGTTGAGGTCAGAGTAGTTCCCACCAATCTTTGTGTGGATGTTCTTGAACTCATAAACCATTGTCTTCTCATTTCTGGCTTGAAATTCCAAGAGTTTCTTGAACATAGAATCCACACTTGAATCTGAAGCTGGAGCTTGAGAAGAACTGCCTTGAGCTTGAGTATACTGATTACTTTGGTTGCTGAAACTAGGAGGGTAGCTTTGCGTGGCCTGGTATCCTCCTTGCTGATTGTTGTAGTGAGGTCTTTGCTGGTAGTTGTTTTGGTATTGAAAGTTTGGCTCTTTCCTATACCAGGTGTCATTAGAATTGATGAAGCACAGCTCCTTTTGGCTTTCTAATCCATCAACCTCCTTGATCCCTGCATGCTGATTTTGTTTCTGGTCCCCAACAGAGTTCAACTGCCCTTGCTTAGCCTTCTCTTTGATAAGCATGTCTAGCTTATCTTGGAGAGACTTAATCTCCTTCCTTGTGTGCTGATCATCACTTCTGTTGGCCCTGTCGTGCTCCCCACTGTAGACTGAGTCACTCTTCACCATGTTCTCAACCAGCTCCTCTGCATCCTCTTCAGTTCTGCCTAGGAAGAATCCATTGCTTGATGTGTCTAATCTGGCTCTATACTCAGGTAGAGCACCCCTGTAGAATGTGCTCAGCAAGCTTTCCTTTGTGAATCCATGGTGTGGACACTGAGACCAATAGCCCTTAAACCTCTCCCATGCTTCACTAAAGCTCTCAAGGTTCTTCTGCTGGAAGGTAGAGATTTCATTCCTTATCTTGGCTGTCCTGTAGGCAGAGAAGAAGTTCTCTAAGAATGCTCTCTTGCAATCATCCCAGGTAGTGATGGAATCACTTGGAAGAGTCTTCTCCCATTGGTGTGCTTTATCTCCCAAAGAAAAAGGGAACAACTTGAGCTTGAAGGCATCTTCAGAAACACCATTTATCTTGGACAAACTACAATATCTGTCAAACTTGTCCAAGTGATCATATGGATCTTCAGCAGTAAGGCCATGATACTTGTTGTTCTCTATGGTATTGAGCAGCCCTGACTTGATCTCAAAGTTGTTGTTCTCCACAGCTGGTGCTCTGATTCCCAACCTATGACCATAAATGTGAGGGCGATCATAGGTTCCAATGGCGCGAGCTTGGCGCTGTGGGTGTTGTGGTCGAAGGTTGGCAGCTCCTTGACCATTTCCCTCTTGGGCAGCTTCCAAGGGGATCTCTCCAGCCTGATTCAGGTTCTGATGATGAGCCATCTCAAAACCCAATCTGTCTAAATGAGCCTGTTGCTCCTCCTCTCTCCTTCTCCGTCTATTCTCTCTTTCCAAAGTTCTGATGTCTGGTACTAATGGAGTGAGGTTTGTAGTGCTTCTACTTCTCAAGTTCATACACCTGAAATGAAAAAAGAGGAAGAAGCAGAGCCAATATCACAATAAAAATAAAAATGACTTAGTCTCAAGCAAGTGACTAAATCCCAATGTCAAAATCAACTTAGAACTTGGCAACGACGCCAATTTGATGTTAGGATTTTTCAAAGGTCCCTAACCAAATGTTGTAGTATAAAAGATTGTCGAACCAATCCTAAGTGATTCTAAAGCAAAGGGAATGCAAGACCATGCTTAATCTAAGTGCAATCAATAAGTGGAGTGAAGAGAACTAAGAACTAGAGTTGAAATGCAATAAAGAAATGATCTTTGTTTTTCAATATGAAGCAAGAGGACTCATGGGATTAGGGAATTGACATCGGGTGATCAAGTTTCAATCTAAAGGTGGCAGCTTTTCAATCAATCTATCAATCTTAAGCCTAGACACAATCCTAAACAAACTCTATCTCTAGATGAATGTTCATTTGCTAAGGTAACTCAAGCATCAAATCTCTCTGGTTGAATTTTACAAAAGCAATCATGGAGAACAAGTCTACTAGCCATCTTAACACTTTTAACAACAAATCTCTTTGGCAAAATATGTTAAAAGCTTAGGAGAGTTGGTTCAGGCATTTCATCAAACACCTTGTGGGTGGGAAATGCCTAAAGCTCAACTTTTGAGAGGCCAACTCAAAAGATGCATTGAGAACACTCTACAAGCAAGGAACAACAGAGATCTATACTAAAATACCTTAGATCTAGCTTAATCACCCTTAGTCTCCCTAACCCATGAATCCAAAAGAAGTCTACTCACTAATCTTCATGATTAACCTTAAACCCATGGTTGATTTAAGAGAAATCATGTTGAGAAGCAAGTTTAATCCAACAATCACAAAGAAATGAGAAGAAAAGAGACTAAAGATTCAATCTTTCTTCAAGGTTTCAATGTGTTCTTAAGAGAAAACAAGATAATCCCATCATTAGGGTCTAAAGAGTATTTATAGTAGCCTAAAAACGAGCTGGGTCGACCCAACAAATCTGGGTTGACCCAAGATAATTTGGGTAAAAGTTGGTAAAAACAGATGTGAATATTTTTTCTAAGTGTCGCAGCTGGTTTTTGACGCGTCCAATAAGCCGCTGGAGGTGCAAAAAGCCGCTGTGACATCACAGTTGGTTTTTGACGCGTCGTCACTTGGCCACTGCGAGAAGTCGAAATTGGGCAGGGAGGTGTGTTTTTCTCCAGCGGTTTGGTGAAACCGTTGCACCAAAAGCCGCTCCAACACTTTGAATTTTCAGCAGAACTTCTGCACCGGCTTCTCGTCATGACGCCAGGCCGCTGGGTGACGCTAGGCCGCTGGGTGATGTGCATCGGCTTCCTGCAAGGTCAAAATGCCGCTGCCTGTCACATGAAGCCGCTGGGACACTTAGTCATCACACCATGAACTCGAAAAACACCAATCTTGCCTCCAATCCACCTTCAATTGCTCCAAAGTCACCATTTGGCATCTCCATCACCTGATAAGAACAAATGCAATGCAATGCAAACTAAACAAGTCTAAATGCTATCCTAGATGATCAAAATGCATGATAAATGAATGGTAAAATCTATTAAAAACACAAGATATCAAGCAGGGCTGGTCAAGGTTGATCCGAATCTTTTGCACGTGGTAGCTTCCCGTGCGTTCCGAGGGATTTCTACTGCTAGCATACGTTGCTTGTACTGGGTGATATGATTGTCAGGATCTCATGTACCTTCATACATCTTTATGCTCGAAAAAGAGAACTTTCGTGGCATCTCCACCGAAGCAATCTCTTCCACGAAAGTTCTATCGGAGTAGGACCCCTGATTACTCCTTCGAATAGGAGGAGCTACCTCTGCGAGCCTTTCTACCATAGACTGAATGGTGCAGAACCTTTCGGAGACCACCCTTTCTAAGTAGGTTGCTAGGACCGGATCTGAGATCCCGGGATCATCGGGGGAGTACTCTTCGTCTTCCTTATCGGAATCTCTATCCACTTGCACTCGGGTCTCATCATTCGCGGCTTCTCGGCTTTCGGGTTCGTTGTCGGCGGAGGCGGGTCGACGAGTTGCTTCTTCACCACCGCGTAGGTTGTAAAGCGAAGCCATGGGTCGAACCCTAGTCCGGAACCGCTTCCGCTTGTTGCTAGTTTCACCGAGGGTATGGTTCTCTTGTCGGAGGACAAGATTCTCCGCTTCTATGGCATCTAGCTTCTCGGCACTTTGCTGTAGTTGCTTGGACTGTACTCCAAGTTGGTCTTTTAGGGTTTGAACTTCGAGAAGAAGTTCAGGACCTCCGGGTGTTGTTTCCCGAGCTTTGTGAAGATCGGTAACCTGACTCTGAAGAAACTCGAGCTTGTTGAGGAGCTCGATCTCTCTTGGAGTCATCTCTGTTTGGTTAGTATCGTCCTCTAGTGTCATCGTCACGTAGTTGGATTACTCCCCTCCTTCTAGCGCCAAACTGTTAGGGTATTTTTTGTGTAGGATCGTTTAAAGTACTACGGAACACTAGAGAATTCGTATAACAGCGTAAGAAATCGAGGGCAAAGAGATGTTATTGAGTATAATGATCGGGACTACAACGTATTGGTGTATAAACCCTAGTTCTAGTCGCCTAAAACTCTAATCTCTTAGCCTCCGAAAGTTGATCCCTTATTCTAGGGTTTGGGCTCCCCTTTTATAAAAGACTTATACAATGGGGTAAAATAGGTCAAATCCATGGTATATATAATCGATGCTGACCTCCAACCTAATAGAACTTAATTCGCGTGTCTTGGGGCTTGGTATACACTGGATCAGATTCCTCCTACAATTCTGGTAGGTTAGATTATGTGTGTTTCTGTTTCACTTCTCTCTTTCTCTCTTCGGCATCTAGACAAAGAAAAGAATGATCACACACTGTGACACGAGGGGTAGTTAAATTACCTATGACCCCATCATTCGCCTACACTTTCTCGAAAGAAAGAAAAAGAAGATGAACAAGACGGGCTGCATCAAACCTGTTTCACGGGGGTACTCTATGTTTTGTTTGAGAAGCAGCAAAATGGTAAGTCTAGGGGAGTCGATATACCATAGAATTTATCACTTTTAGACCACTGTATATGTGCTTCTATTGAATCTATTATATGGATTTGAGTATTTTTTTAGAGTGCTTTCAGGTTCTCTTACATTCTGGAGAATTTTGGTGATTTTGGAGTCTTCTGAAGTGCATAACTGCACATATGCGTTACAAGTTTATCAAGTTTATCTATTGATGGAGACCTTTCAACGGTTTAATTGAGCTGATCGTTTGACACAATATATATCTTTGATTTAACTTTATAATGCCACCGGTTTGAGGTCAATCCAACGGTTATATCTAAAGTTATGCCCATTTTACTTCAATGTGGTATGTTTGTCTCACGAGAGGGAGAGGAAGGTGTCGAGGATATGAAGGAATGTAGATTGACAACACAGCCTTGGTGTTGATTGACAGTTATGCCACAACGCTAGCCTAGTATATTTCAAGACCGACTTAAACCCATAAGCCACCACAAATTACCAGAATGCTCTTGACCGACTTTATACCCTATATATGTATTTTCTAAGTTCATTGTTAAGGTTATGCTTTCTATTCTATTGTTTTAGGTTTTCTCTTAGGGTTAGAGAGAAAAGAGTAAATCCTTCCTAATACTCTTGGAACTCCATTGGTTTTGGTTTTATATTTTATATATATTTCATCTATTCATCTATGATTTGTGACAACTATCATGTCTAAATAGATCTACCTGCTAGGTTTAGGTTCTCTAGGGTTTTGATGAACTTCTGCAATATATAATTGCTTTGGTGATTTACTGTATCTTTCACATGATTATTCTTATTGCTTGTTTTTAGAGTAGCTAACTAGAAACCTGATCATAAGATAGTTAGGCGCACGTGAGAGCATGGTCTATTACCTGAACTGAATCATGCTGAGCTAGGTTGTTAGGCATATGCGACGGCTGGATTAGTTAATCTAGTGAACATATAGATTAGGACATTAATGCTTGTCTGAAGAAACATTGATCGACACTCACTCTATAGTATCGATCGACGCTTGCTCCTTGTTCGCATGCGACAGCTGTAACATAGAACTTAAGCATCTGATTAGTAAGTTCATGTGAGAGTTGGTTTACTTGCTTATATGTATTCGAGTTATAGGATCAAATCCTTAGCATCTATAGATTATTCTTCTGTTAACCTGGATGAAACCCTAAGTCTAACAACCATCTTTCCATCAAACAACTCATCAATTAATCAACTGATCAACTATCTTGCTCATCTTTATTCATTGTTCTTTACTACTTTCATATTTACTTGCCTAGCTTAGTCTTGATTGTATTGAGTTTATTGTGTGTCCACGTTCCATGTGGATATAATCTCTAAATATTACAACTGAACATTTTATTTGAGAGAATAAAGTGACTTTTAGGATAATGAGTGACTAGATTTGACCCGCACGCCCGTGCGGGTGTATTTTTTTATAAAATATGTTGTTTTTCATGTCAATATTAGAGTTGGATAAAAAATCCAAATCCAATAAATCAAACCGATCCTGATCCAAAAAGAAGTATCAAACCCAAACCAAAATTAATTAAATATCAAAATTTTGGTGTTTAGAGTACTGAATCTGATATGAACCAAAGTATTTTAAGACACCCGAATGTATTTAAAATAAATTTATATACTTAATATATATATATATATATATATATATATTATTTTAGATTTAATGTATATAAAAACATCCAGAATATATATGATATTTTAAAATTGGTTTAAATAACTAAATATATATATATATATATAGTTAAAGTATACTCAAAACACCAAATAAACTTAAAATAATTATTGATTATCTATCCAAATATTTAAATTAAAACAATTTATATGTTAAATTCAGGTATTCTGACATATGTTATTCAAATTTGTATGTAAAAATTATTTTGTTTATATATTTTGAGAAATTTTAAGTATATAATAAATTTTAAAAATAATTTAAATGGGTTAGCCGAACCTGAACAAACCCGGAAATATCTGAATCGAATCCCAATCAAAATTTAGAAATGTCCGAATGTGACTAAAATCTTTGACCCCGAAAACCTGATATCAAAACAAACCCAAACGGAACCCGAATGAGTACCCGAACGCCCACTCATAACTCACAATCTTTTTTTTTCCTTTTAAATCAGAGTAAACATATAATTAGGAGTATTTTATATGTACTGAGTTAAATTTTATAGAAAACAATTATAAAGTTCGGATCTCGGTAAATCTTTTGGTAATATTCCTAAAATGCTTTTGTTATGAAGATTAGTTTAGTATTAGAATATTCTCTTTACATACCCCAAACTGACTTGAATTGGTCGATCTAAAAAAATATCTACACCAAGCTAAATATTTTGGTTCGGTTTAGTTTTGTAAGTTAATAAATGATGATTAAATTATTGAAAATGCTAAATATTAATTCAATGGCATGTAGTTGTAATTATTTAGAAAAATTATTTAATGGTCCAATCTAAACTATTTTCAAGTAGGTAAAAAGTTGTTCATATATATATATATATATATATATATATATATATATATATATATATATATATATATAATTAAATTGGATGTGATGTGCAAGGTGGTTTGTTAGAGAATATACGTATGATTCTGATTGTTATCCTATAATAATGCTGATTGGTTAAATATAGGAAATGTTTAAAAAAATTTATTGATCTAATTGTGCAATGAATTTATTAGTTTAGATTTGGTGAACCCAAATTATCTTTAAATATATTCTCAATCAATTTTGACTCATTTAAATTAATTGTCAAAATTACTCCAAAAAATCAAAAAGTTGTAAATATAAGAAGAACAGCCGATTGAAACACTAATGTAACAATATTTATGAAAGAAAACAATGCAATCGTTTAGTTTTATATATTAAAACCAAATTTAACAAAAAAATATATTACACATCAGGTTTTTGATGTGGTAGGTTATATAAAATTGTTATAAAGAAGAAGGAAATCTCGCTGGTCTAATAATTGTGGTAGGTTATATAAAATTGTTATAAAGAAGAAGGAAATCTCGCTGGTCTAATAATTAAGGTAATAACTGGTTTGCAAAGAGAAGGAAATCCGGTGATTTAGTAACTTGAGTTAATTGTTGATTTAAAAAAGGCAGTGGCATTTCATTGTAATTATTGAGGAAAATTCAGAGTTAAATACAAATGTACTTCAGTTTTAATAGTTTAGATATAATTAATGTTTGACACGAGTGTACGTATGACAATACATTTGTTAATATAAATGGATAGATGCTAACAATAATGATTGGTACGAGTGTATGATTGGTCATTAGTAGGATGAACTTGGAGTCTTAATTTATTTTGTACAATAAGGATACACTTCATGAGATGAGATAATGTTATTCGTATAAATGCTACAACTTGGCAATATTTGGTTTACCAGAACACTCTAGCGCAATCTCAAAAAGATCAGCATCGGATTCTTCGTCATAGTCCAGCTTACGTCTATGGCTATGTCCCACAATGGTCCTCCCGCTTGTAATCACCTCACTATTTCCTCTGTTGACGAAGAAGTTTCTTAAATACTGGGAATCTAATCTCCCGATGGAAAACAATTCTTTGCTGTCCTCAAGCCCGGCAACAGCACTACTGCACGGGTTGGGTGTGCGTTGCAAGTTTGCCGGGCCATAATGAAAAGGAGACTGCCCCAAGTTAATAAGAACTGTGGCCTCTGTATTGGAAGCAAGAATAGGGTAGAGAGGTGTCTCAAATTCGTCTGCTTTACAGTTAATGACGTGAGCCAAGTGTGAGTTGACTGTGAAGTAAACCTTCCTCTTCCTCGGGTCATAACCACATCCAACAACCTTGTTTTCCTTCGCCCACTCATGTTTCTCTGATTCACAAACCAACTTCATTCCTGACACAAACAGAGGGTAATGCTTAAGACTTTAACTTACGTATCCATACGAGATCATTTGAATAAGAGAATAAAATTTTAAGAGCATGATTAACGATACTCTGAGTAAATGTCAATCTAAACAAGCTCATATGTTTAAATTGACTGTCTAAAATAGTTAGAAACTAGGTTGATACCCGCGCCCTTGCGCGGGGTAAATTAACGTTGTAATTAGCAGAAATGAGTATTTCGGTTTAGTTATGGGTTTGGTTGAGTTCGGTTTGATTTGATTTATTTGGGTATCTTAAAAATTTAACAAAGGTTCACCCCAATTAGTTTAGTTTGGTTAGATTTTAGTTTAGCTTGATTTATCTTCGGTTCAGTTTTATTTTGGTTTGATTTGTGTTCGGTTCAGTTTAATAAGATCTTTTTTAAAGTTTGTTTAGTTCATGCGAGTTCATTTTAATTATGTTCTAGTTCAGTTAAAAATATAATTAATAAAAACATAATTAATAAATTATCATTTGGCAATAAATCATTATTTATTTATATTTAAATGTAAAGTCAAATATTACAATAAAATGCAGAATATGTAATTCAATAATTTTATATTATTATCTTTAAATTTAATAAAAATATCATAAGTATTTTTTTGGTTCATTTAGAAGTAAATTTATAAAATTATGTTTAGTTTTTAGGTTAAATGGTTAAATATATTAAATTTATTATCATTAATATTAATATATTTAGTTAATCTAATTAAAATTACTTAAGTTTAAAATTAAACCACACCGAGTAATTTGGGTTGATAAAATTTGGAACCAAATAGTTTAGACATATACTTTGGTTTAGTTTGATTTTGTTTGGGTTCAGTTGGGTCGGCTTCGTTTGGTTCGGCTCAACGGTAACAACTGCAGTCGATTGAATTGATCACAGCCATGTTTTGATGTTCTTGCGGATGTCGTAAGCTTTTAAAAGGTTGGGATATCTATAGTAGATTAGTTTGATATTAGTGACAGAATATAGACAAAATTAATGTCCACATCAAATCTTAACTTTTTGGGTCAAGATTATTCAGACTTATGTATTACGGAAACAAAATATATAACTATAGAACTATTCTCCTACATAATTGGCACGTAATATGGTAAAAAATGAAAAACTTTTCCTATTTTCCATATTCAGGACAACTGAAATAAATTGCTAAACTTAATGAATATATTCAGTAACTTAGCCTCCATCAAGCAAATAGTTATATGGAAAATACTGTAATTTAATACATATTAAAAGCTTAGCATATTTAGAAAGTCTTCACTGTGCCCAATATTGCACAATATTATACTTGTATCTCACGTGTAAATTTAGCAATTTAAGAAATTGTATAACCAAGCAAATACCAAATTGATTAGATCAACCGGAAGCACACGGCTTAACCATTAAAAAAAAAACAAATCGGATTCGTATGTATATTAACTTTTCTCCATATTCAACCATCTCCAAACTAACTTAATAAAACATGATTTTGACTGGACTATAAATGCTATCGGAAGAACATGTGACTTGACGAATACTTAAAGGTTTAAACATAATTAAAGTTTAGTTTTGCCATTTGCTGGACTCTATATAATTTTTTTATCCTAGCACAAAGTTTATTATACATAACAAAAGAACATGTGACTTGACAAATACTTAAGGGTTTAAACATAATTAAAATTTAGCTTTGCCATTTGCTGGCCTCTATATAATTTTTGTATCCTAGCACAAAGTTTATATACATAACAAATATTACAGTAAAATTAGATTAGCAAAAAAGCATAATTACATTACGAATGTTACATTTCACTTTAGACATGGTGAAGTAATGTTTATATTGATATTTATTTATTCGAGTAATGTAATTATTCTATAGTGGTGTTTATGTTGTAGGTGTCTTCTTCATTACTTTGTTGGTCAAGAGTTAAGAGTGATTGATTTTTTCTATATTGCCGATGATATCAATATGATCGGATATGACTAATTTTAATTTGACTTAGGTTTCATTTTTTGTTAATGCTTCGTACAATCAAAAATATACACGACTTGTTTTTAGGTCAAAGTTAAAAGAGATGAACAATCATACACTCTTATGAATATCGTATAGTATTAAGACCTTGCTTTAGATAATATCATATGATATTATATAGTTGGCATTGAATGTTTCTAGCGACAAAAAAAAAATTCAATTGGACCATCCATTTTTTCAATTTCAATGTAATCGTGACACGTATGATTAATTAACAATCTAATTGAATGACACATCAGCATGGGGTTTAAGAGCATGATTAATGATACTCTGAGTAAATGTCAATCTAAACAAGCTCATATGTTTAAATTGACTGTCTAAAATAGTTAGAAATTTTGGAGCAAAACTAGAGTATGGAAATTAATTGAATATATGACCTCCTTTTAATTACAAAAATAAAAGTGTATTTGATATCCTTACATATAATTAGGGATGGACACAGAACGAAAATCCAGAATTTTAATATTTTCTTTCATTTTAGTCTCTTCATTTGATTTAATTTTTTACTACTCCGGGAAACCAAGATATTTTAAATTTTTTTGTTCAATTTTTATTAAGATAACTATCTTTTACGTTATTTTAGGTTTTGAACAAGATACCATATTTTATTCTTTACTAAAATACCAAACTTGAAACAAACAAAACAATAAGGTTTTGCCGTTATTCCAAAAAAAAAGTTACCAAGCATAAAAACCAGATTAAACGTCAGCAAGCCAAAAAGTCCACGCACAAGTGGGGTCATATTACAATTGATAAAATAGAGTTTTTGGTTTAAAGTCAATAGAAGCAATAAGGTATGTTAAAAACGAGAATGCTAGGTGATGTAGAAGGCACGACGACTTTTATGCTTGTTTTCTGACCACGACGTTATATTCCTTAGTGGGTGACCATTTCTTACTAACAAAATTAATTTCTCAAAGGGGACGGCATTTCTTTTTGGTTTTATCAAAAATCTTCTGTACTTCTTACTCTACGTGCAGTTTAAATTTATAGTTTTGTTTTAATTTCGTCCTTCGTGTATCAATTTACGATCATGAAAGTAAATAAATAAATTAAAACTGATGCCAAGCACGTACCATCAAGATATACAGCGCCATCTGATTGAAATCCAATAGAAGCGGGAAACTTTCCTGGCAGTCGTGCCTCGCTGAGGTAATCGGAACCACCAGTCCCTAGTCCTAGGGACAAAATTGCTTCCTCATTTCGCCTATCCCATTTTTTTCTTGTCACAGGTGTTTGTCCTTGGCTCTTGAATAACATAGATTTTTCACCTTCCAGTGATGCAAGTTCACTGCATACGTCACTAACACCTCGGGGACCAATAATCTCGAGAAGTGTGATTTCAATGTAAGCCTCCTGTGGGAAAGCAGAGCATATGAGTTGTGGTCCGGGTAGCGGTAGAGCTGCTCGGAGAACGATTAATGGGGTTTTCCCGTTACCTGTGTCTCTAAATATGCGATTAAAGTTGATTGTCTGAGTGAAATCCCCGGACCCGTTTGAAATTTCCCATGTGATCACTACACCAGGTTCATCGCTCCCTGCTGTCGTGCAAAGCCCTAGAAGTGCAGGTGGCGGAGATGCTCCGCTAACCGTAGCAGTTGATGCATGGACAAGGAAACCGAAGCTTGTCCACCCATTCTCTACCGCTTCTGCCACCAAAGCCGGATGGTCTGTCCAGATGAATAGACCAGACTCTGATGGGCATCCGCCCGTCGCGCTACGTGAGACGCAAGAATTTTGTATACTTCCTCTGCGTTTCATGTCGGATATTTCTAGCTGGTGGCTTAGGCTGGTTTGGTGGAGTTTAGAGATTCTAGCCTGAAAGCTCTCGCTCCAAATGGGGCTAGACGTGTTATGGGCGGTGGAGTTCTCTCGTCTCCGGAGACAGCACCAGCGGCGGAGGAAGACCACGAGGAGTGAAGACAGGATAACAACGGAGAGAACTCCTGCAGTTAAATGGGCCCATCGAAGCATCTCTGAGTGAAAAGAAATTTTGAGAGAGAGAGAGAGAGAGAGAGAGAGAGAGAGAGAGAGAGAGAGAGAGAGAGAGAGATGGAAGGAGACGAAGGACACGGGAGTAGTGGACTTGGACTCGATCAAGAACATTGGGAGATCAACAATATTATACAAATAAATATGAAACTATTCTGAGAAAAAGTCAAGTTTAGAAAATTTCATGAATTTCTTTTCAAAAATTGCAAAATTGCTTTTGATCTATATAAAATATAATTCATTAGCTACTAAGAGCATAACATTGATTAGGTTTCTCAAATCTAGCTTCTCAATTTATTATATTAATATTTCTATATAATTTTAGGGAAGTTTATTAGAATAACTCAAATTATTTTAAAATTTAAAATTACTTAACATTATTTAATGGTCGAAAATACCCTTAAATATGGTTATGATCAAAAAATAATATTGCAAAAGTGCCATTTAAAACTTATTAAAAAAATTTCGACAGCAGACTTATTTAACGAAAAACAAATCTATCGTAAGATAAATCTATCATATTAAATTGTTGTAAAATTTATATCTGTCATGTATTTGGTGGCAGACTTTTCTGTTACGACAGATTTTTTAAGCTGGCAGATTTGTGTAGCCGATTTAAGATTGTTGATAGATTTGTTTATTTTAATATGTCATATGTAGTAACCGATTTGTTGAACTGAAACATTTTTTCTGAAGTAGTCATATTTTTGAGACAGATATGGTTATCGGAAATAGACGTAAATTTTCATGTATATATGTTTGCCCGATTTAAATTGACGGTAGACTTTTGTACTCATTTGGTGGTAGATTTTTTAAATTGTTGTCTTTGACAGTAGACTTTTAAATAAATTTTAATTACTTGAGTGGGACAGAATTCAAATTTCTAGCTAAATTCAACTAAATTTTGATTTAATATAAATTGGATATCGGTTTAGATTGATTGAATTTGGTTTTAATTAATTTTAAAATTTGGTTTAGAGTTATTTTCGGTTTAAATTAATTTAAACCAATTTGGAACAAGTCAACAAGGAAGACTATTATAGTGGTCTATCCACTGGTCGGACGGAAATTTACATGTACCACTTATATTAAACATTTTGCTCTGTTACGGTGGACGTGATCTGTTTTGGGTTGGTCAAAAAAGCCACCTCTCTTTTAGATTAGCTGACTTTGCTTGGAGAAATATGGATTACATATCACTTTACATTCATCAACAATATATATAGAAACATTTTCATTGGATCCCCATCCATCCTTACAATACAAAATTATTATTAGAAGTGGGAGAGACTAACATCAGTCTTCTTTATCAGAAGTTAAAAAAAATAGGAAAACGGCCATTTCATACCCAACATATCGCAATATGTTCAATTCATACCCGACTTATATGACCGTGCCAAAACATACCTAAACATATATGGATGTGCCAAAACATATCCAACTTATATTTTTTTGGCAAAATCATACAGCAGCCGCCACATCAGCTGCCTTGTCATCTATTTTTGCTTGCGTGGATGAAACGTCAGCTAATTTTGCTGACAAATGTGCCGTGTATATTGCATTTTTTCTTAAAAAATACAAAGAATGAACCAGCTTTTTCTTCTACCATATCTTCCATTTCTTCAGCCAAAAAATACAAAGAATGAACCAGCCTTTTCTTCTACCATCTCTTCCATTTCTTCAGCCAAAAACATTGCATTTGTTTTTTTTTTTTTGTAAAAGAAAAAGAAAAGATGAAGATGTGATATACTATACCAACTGTGTGCTCAAAAGAAGACGTGGATGAGAAGAATAATTTAAATTTGTTACAACGCCAATTAAATTTTAGGAACAATAAGGTATCTGGTTTTCCTTTGTTCATTTCAAGATACTAAAGCTTTGAGTGTTACAAGCCGTGCAACTACAATAGAGAAGAAACTCAATCCCCATCTCAACAGACTCATGCTCATGTCTCCTCTTGAGCTTGTTTCCGTCTCTTGCTCTTGTCCTGTCTTGAGTCTGTTTCACCCACATGAGTGAAATTGAGAATTTTGATCCCATAACCTTGGTCTTGAGTCTCTTAACCTTGGCATCATAATCAAAATATTATTTTCTATCCTTCCTATTTTGTCTTGAATTTCTTGGGTGGAAGCAAACTGACTCTATCATCTTTAACACCAGAAAATGGAATCTGAAACCAAAGTAGCTGAATTATAAAATTTCCATAAAGAAGATTACAGAAGAGAATTCAAGCAAAAAGCAAGATCCCAAAGCAAGATGCTGCTGACGTTGTGAACTAGAAGATCCAGAGAGTGTCTCAAAAATAAAATGATCACATTTGTTTCCTTGTCTTCCGGCTTATTTTTTTGGAACTAATAACTGTCATCCGGCTTTGCAGGATCAATTCAAATCTAGTTATAGCAGATACCGCCTCTGTGCAATCATGTTGAAAACCTAAGAACACATAAGAAAATTGCAATCGAGCCTCTTGACAGAATGATGGATTCTGTAATTAGGGTTTTCGAAACAAAACATGAAACCAAACGATATATGTAGACAACGAAGGATAAAAACTTTGATTAGTAGAGATTCAGGACTTACGATTGGTGTTATATTGGAAACGAATCATGAGAACTCTGATGATGATTGTGAGGTTTGATATTCACTTTGACGGAGAAGAAGTTTACCACCTTGGGGGTAAAGATGACGGAGAAGTCGCAGTAACGTGATTTAGGGTTCGTTGTCTTCGAGAGAGGCGAAAACTGTTCTTCACAAACAAAAAGATTTCTATTTTTTTACGAAAACATGAATTCTCTAAGGGCTTATTTGTGTAATAGCCATATTTAGAAGTGAAATTAAGTGAATAACAATGATTTTGACATAATGAAGAAACTAGCATTTGTACCCTAATTTATCCGGTAATGCCCTTCTTCTTTGCCATTAACCGGTAAAGATGTGTTTTGTGTATCCACGTAATTCATGTAATATATGGTCAAATATATTTATAAACTATTTTACAGAAAGGAAGAAAGAGCTATTCACGTCACACTTTATTGACCACATACATTACCTAAATGTTCTATTCCACCTGACCGAAATAGTATATAATTATAAATTCATTCATAACTTCTAAAAACTAAACACTACCATAACCCCTAATCACTAAACCCAACACGAAAGTATAAACCAAACTTTATCAACTAATCACTAAATTCTACACGGAAATATAAACCATAATCCAATGTCAATCCAAATCTTCCATAAACTAAATCTTAATTTTGAAATACCAGGAAGATACATTACCATTCTACATGAGGCATATAGAATAGAAAACGTGAAAATGTAGTTAAAATCTAAAATAAACGTATCAGTTAATCACTAAACTCAATGTCAACTACAATTGTACCAATTAAACCCTAAATCCTACACGAAAGTATAAACCCTAACCCAAAATAAATAACATAGTACATATTGGTGAAATTATGAAATGATTATGATTCCATGTGAGAAGTTAATGCTGACTCCTACCTCACCCCTTCTTCTTCAAATTACTAAACTCTAATCTCTAATCACTAAACCCTAATCCAAATATAAACCCTAAACCCAAATAGAATGAAATAAAATAAATAACTAGTACATATTGGTGAAATTATGAAATGTCTATGATTGCATTTAAGAAGTTAATTCTGACCCTAACCATACTTCTTCATCTTCAAAATACTAAAACCTAATCTCTAATCACTAAACCCTAACCCAAATATGAACCCTAAACCCAAATATCAAAATCTAAAAAATACATAATATTTCGTAATACTAAACTATACAATATACATTAAAATGCAATTTTTACAAATTAGAAAACATGTAACAATAGATTTAAGAAATTACTAACTATGAGCAAAATAGAACACTTCTTATTAACCGTCAAATGGAATGGAACAAGATAAATAGTATAGTAACAGAATAAAAAATATAACAAAATATGAAAATACACATTGTCTATATTTCTATTCTACATACATCTAATAGAATAGAATATAATATAAAAAACTCTTTATCTTCTTCCACATACGACGGAGATTTTCTGTAAATTCAAATACATACATGTTGGTGTCTTCGTGACTGTTTCTTTTGAAATCTGAGAAATCTCTTCTTTCCGTCATAGACAAAACCTCATAAACCGGTATGTTAGAAGAAATAATCTGCTAATAGCCGCTACCACTTTCTCACCGTCAATGTCGGAAGATGCCACAAGCGAAGATGATTGGAATAAGACTATGAAGAAGATGGGAAAGCTTTTCAAATGAGATGGAGGAGAAGAGGTGAAGTTGGATAAGCCACGATTTAGTTTTGATAGATTAATAATTATTTTTCTTATTTTTTGGTAGCAGGTTGAACCGGTTGATGCAAAGGGTAATACAGTATTAATATAGATAAATAACGGTGTGTATAGATCTGGTAGGGAAAATAGCTAGTTGGTGAATTATGTTTTTTCTGTGGTTATAGAATCCAATTTCCCATTCTCTAAATGATTTTCAATGGCTAATGTTGGGGAGAAATATGCAGGCATAAGTTTTTTCCGGCTTTCGGATAAGTCATCGACTTCCAGACCCTTTCTTAAGAAGAAACCAATAACCGACCTCTGACATAGGTCAACCTAGGCCTGGGAATTCGGATCGTCGGGTCGGGTTTGGGCCGGATCCTTTCGGGTCCGGGTCTTTCGGGTCTAGGAGTTTAGGACCCGATAGGGTAATTTCAAATTTTCGGTTCTGGGTCGGTTTGGGTCGTATCGGGTCCGGGTCGGGTCGGGTCTTATACAGTTGGACCCATTCGGGTAACTAGAATTTATCGGTTTGGTTCTGGGTCGGGTTCGGGTCGGGTTCGGTTCGGGTTCGACCTAAAAAATACCTAAAAATACAAAACAAATATGAAAATATTAATATATCCGAAAATATTTGACATTTTATTTAAAATTTGTGTTTTTATTATATTAAAATGTGTATATATACTAAACTATGCGAGATAGAACAATAATTGGTTGTCTCCTAGTGGCTGACCCCTTTGCTTTGTAGACAAATAACCCGTCGTCGACTCCGCAGTGATTCATTTTATTTAATTTATATTATTAATTCGGGTACCCGCCGGGTTTCGGGTTCGGGTCGGGTCGGGTCCAAGACCCGCGGGTCCTCTACAACAAGACCCGATATGGTAATTGATCGGATCGGTTCCTACCCAGACCGAGTTTTTTCGGGTCGGTTTCGGGTCGGGTCTTCGGGTCCGGATAAAATGCCCAGGCCTAGGTCCAACCCCTTTGATCGGACCGACCCTTGGAGCAAAATAGAAGTTTTCCGCCTAAGAGAAAAATTCTATTTTTCTGATTATGGAAGAGTTCGCCCTACTTTGAACCGACGTCTACAACTATAAAAGGGGAACCCAAACCCTAGAACAAGTGATCGATTTTCAGAGGCTAAGAGATTAGAGTTTAGGCGACTAGAACTAGGGTTTATACAACAAACATTATAGTCGCATACACAATACTCAATAAACATCTCTTCTAGCCTCGATTGCTTACTCTTTATAAAAATCTTCTAGTATTTCGTAGTACTAAAACGACCCTACACAAAATACCATAACAGTTTGGCGTTTAGAAGAAGAGAGTAATCCAACTACGTGACAATGACACTAGAGGACGATACTAATCAAGCCGAGATGACTCCGAGGGAGATCGAGATCCTAAACCGGCTCGAAACCCTTCAGAGTCAGATCACTGACCTCCATGAAGTTCAGGAGACCATGCTTGGAGGTCACGAACTTCTCCAAGAAGTTCAAACCCTAAAAGAACAGCTTGGGGAACACTCCAAGCAGTTGTAGCAAAGCGCCGAGAAGCTAGACGCCATGGAAGCAGAAAATCTTGTCCTTCGACAAGAGAACCAAACCCTCGGCGAAACCAGCAATAAGCGAAAGCGATTCCGAACTAAGGTTCGACCTATGGCTTCGCTTAGTACTCCTTGCGATGGTGAAGGAACGTCTCGCTGACCCACCGGCACAAGCAACAAACCCGATGGCCGAGAGGCCGCTCACGATGCGACCCGGGTGCAAGTGGATAGCGATTCTGATACGGAGGACGAAGAATACTCACCTGATGTTCCCGCGATCTCAGATCCAGCTATAGCTGCCTACCTTGAAAGGTGGTCTCCGAAAGGTTCAGCACCATTCAATCTATGGTAGAAAGGCTTCCAGGGGTAGCTCCCCCTATTCGGAGAAGTAATCTAGGGTCCTACTCTGATACACCTTTTGTGGAAGAGATTGCCTCGGTAGAGATGCCGCGCAAGTTCTCCTTCCCGAGCATAAAGATGTACGAAGGTACAGGAGATCCCGACAATCACGTTGCTCAGTACAAGTTGCTCAGTACAAGCAACGCATGCTAGCCGTAGCAATCCCTAGAGAAGCAATGAAAGCTACCATATGCAAAGGATTTGGATCAACCCTGACCGGTCCTGCTCTTCAATGGTACATTAATCTTCCTACCAAGTTCATCAGGTCCTTTGGAGTCCTTATCGATAAGTTTGTAGAGCAATTCACCAGTAGCCGCAATCTAGGGAAAAATTTGGATGATCTCTATGAAGTCTTCCAGCATAGGAATGAACCCTTGCGTTCCTACATAGCACGCTTCAACCAAGAAAAGGTGGCTATTCCCGAGTGCAACGCTGATACGGCTATCTCAGCCTTTAAGCGGGGCCTACTCCCGGAAGGAGATCTCTACAAGGAGCTGACCAAGTACAAGTGTAGAACTATGGAAGATGTATTATCCCGCGCTTGGGCTGAAGTAAGATGGGAGGAGGACGTTGCAAGTAGGGCATAGGCTTACCCGAAGCACGATCAGAAGTCCTCAAAGCCAACTAGGAACGACCGCGATGAGGCCTTCCATCCTAAGTCTGCTAAGGAGACTAGCAATCCAGGTAGGGGCAGATACCAAAACCGTCCTTTGCCTAGATCCGAAGGGATGATGGTGTCCACATGGCCCGATATATCTCATCTTGCGATAACAAAGCCGGAGCTGATCGGTGTCCTACGACAAATGGGTCCGCAAGTCAAGTGGCCCCCTAAGATGAAGGCCTCTGATGCTAACCGGAACCCCAAACTATGGTGCGAATTCCATAGCGATCACGACTACGGAAGATTCCATAACCCTGAAGATAGAAGTCATCGAGCTTCTCAAGAAAGGTCATCTGAGAGAGTTTCTCTCGGATAAGGCCAACAAACTTTTGAATAAAAAAGGTCCCGGTCTTCCTACCGAAGCGGCTCCCACATTGCCACCACATCAAGACCGGGTGATCCATGTCATCTCAGGCGGATCAGAAGTAAGTGGAATCAGCAGTGCCGCTGCCAAGAGAAGCACTCGCAATGCCAGGAACGGCCAAGAGGCTGAGGGTCCTAAGCGCCTACTCCTAGGAACAGATGAGATCAGCTTCACTGCAAGGGAGACGGAGAAGGTCCTAGCTCTTCACCATGACACCCTTGTTATTTCACTTACCATAGCGAACTGCTTGGTCAAGCGAATACTTGTGTACAATGGGAGCTCCAACAACATTATCTTCCACTCAGCCTACACCGATCTGGGGCTGGAACCTAAGGCCCTAACAAGGAAGGCGACCCTTCTTGTGGGCTTTAGCGGTGATGCAGCAGCATCCCCTCCATTGGCGCCAACATGATGATTCGAAATCATCATCTTTATCTGTTTGGTTTTCTTTTAAATTATGTCCTTATCTATATTTGTTTTAGTTTTTATAACGGTTTATAATATCCTTATCCTTATGGGAATTGTCCAATGGATGGGTATATAAACAGAGCTTTATCTTTCTTGTTAGTTACGTTTTATGTTAATAAGAAGAGCTTTGCTTTTATCCCTTGTTTGATTCGATTCAATTCATCGACAAGAAGTTGGTCTTAAGGTGCTATCGCCAAGAAACCCTTAATCGATCCAAGAACAGGTCTCTAGAACCCTAGATCGACCGTTCACCCATTCGTACGTTGCGCCAGGTTGGTATCAGAGCTTTGCTACGCTCCGAAATCTTCTCAACCACTACGATGGTTCGTAAAACACGTTCTCAGCAATATCAGGCTGATGACGATCTCCCTGCTACACAACAATCAGTTAACGATCTCCAACAACAAATCGCCGCCTTAACTACTACAGTACCCGCTTTGACCGCCCGTCAAACTCCACCTGCACATCCCCGTCGCAACGATCAGCTTTCTGTACATGACGACTCCGACGAAGATGATGAGAATCCCTTCGCCCCTCTTCGTCAACAACAACAACGACGAAAACGTCGCAATAACGACCACGATGACTCCGGCTCCGACGATGCACGTAACGACTCATCCTGGAAAAGAGCTTCAAGCTTAATTTTCCAGAATATCATGGTTCCACAACGGCTGAAGATTTATTGGACTGGTTTGTCAAGGTCGAAGAAATCATTGAGTTCAAGCAAATTCCATTGGATCGATGTGTTCCAGTTATTGCGATTCTGTTTCGAGAAAGAGCAGCCGCCTGGTGGTCACAGGTTAAGACAACGCGAGCTCGCCTCGGGAAATCAAAAATCACGACATGGGACAAATTGAAGAGAGAGATGCAAAAAAAATTTCTCCCTTACAATTATGATCAGCTAATGTTTCAGAAATTTCAGAACCTGAGACAAGGATCACGAACAGTGGATGAATATGCGACAGAATTTTTCAAGATGATCAACAAAGTGGAACTAAAAGATACCGAACAACAGTTGGTCATGCGATTTGTTGGCGGTCTACGACAGCAAATTCAATTTACTATCAACTTGTTCAGTCCAGAATCAATCTCTGAAGCACATCAACAAGCCCTTACCATTGAAGCCCAAACTCGTAGTGGATTCTCGGCTTGGGGAACATCTAGGCAAACTCGTGCTCCTCCTGCAGCGACGCCTTCAGCACCCGTCGGTACTAGCTCCACTAACACAGAGACCGCGATTGTTCCTGCTGATACACAAAAACAAACTCGTCCTGCTGGCTTTCGTTGTTACTCTTGTGGCGAAACTGGTCATCGCATATCAGCATGTCCGAACAAAGGCCGCCGCGGACTACTCCTCAACGAACAGAACAATGATGACGACGACCTCGTGGATGGTGATGATGATCCTTGTGACGCAGAGGAACTCGTAGCTGACTCTGGTTCTCTGCTTATGCTTCGGCGTTCTTGTCTTGCTCCACATAGTACCTCTCAGAATCCTCAACGAAACAACTTGTTTCATTCTAAGTGTACTATCAAAGGCAAGATCTGCAACTTCATCATAGATTCAGGAAGTTCAAAGAATGTAATCTCTTCCGAGGCAGTGAAGAAACTCTCACTTACAGAGGAACCTCACCCAAACCCATATAAGTTGGCTTGGCTGCAACACGACAATGACGTCTCGGTTACTAAAAGAACGATGGTGGCATTCTCGGTGGGTGATTCTTATCACTATAATTTATACTGCGATATAGTACCAATGGACGCTTGTCACCTACTTTTGAGTCGTCCTTGGGAATCTGATCGCCGTGTTATTCACGACGGCTTCCATAACACATACAGTTTTTGTTTTAATAACCACAAATTTGTGTTGAAACCGTCACCACCAGCGTCAACCTCCCCTCCATCAACGACACTTGCGGCTTCGCCTTCCTCCTTGTTGCTCCATCGAGCTCCGTTTGAGGCACAAATGAAAGATGCAGTTATGGTCTTTCTTCTCGTACTTTCTCCGGTTTCATCTATCACGCCTTCTGTGCCGCCTCAACTACACGACCTGTTAGCTGAATTCAGTGATGTCTTTCCTGATGATCTCCCAGCTGGCCTGCCTCCCTTAAGAGATATTCAGCATCGTATCGACTTGGTTCCGGACGCAGCTTTACCAAATCGGTCACATTATCGGACGAGTCCCTCAGAGCATGAAGAGTTACGCAAACAGGTTGAAGACTTGTTAGCTAAAGGATTTGTTCGTGAGAGTCTTAGTCCTTGTTCCGTACCAGCTTTACTTATTCCAAAGAAAGACGGATCATGGCGTATGTGTGTTGATAGCAGAGCTATTAACAAGATAACAGTACGTTATCGTTTCCCTATCCCTCGGCTCGATGATCTACTGGATCAAATTGGCTCTGCTTCTATCTTTTCCAAGCTTGATTTACGAAGTGGATACCATCAAATTCGGGTTCATCCAGGAGACGAGTGGAAGACCGCTTTTAAAACTCGTGAAGGTCTCTTTGAGTGGATGGTCATGCCTTTTGGTTTATCCAATGCACCAAGTACTTTTATGAGGATCATGAATCAGGCGTTAAGACCATTTATTGGTAAATTTGTGGTCGTCTATTTCGACGATATTCTCATATTTAATTCCTCTATGACTGAGCACGTTCATCACTTGCGGGAGGTTCTTTCTGTCCTTCGCCGAGATCAGTTCTTTGCCACAAGGAAGAAGTGCGCCTTCGCTGTCAATGAATTTCACTTTCTGGGCTACATTGTCTTCGATCGTGGCCTGTCCGTTGATCCAGGTAAAGTGGAAGCAATCCGTTCATGGCCTCGTCCAACGACGCTGACTGAATCGCGCAGCTTCCATGGCCTTGCGTCTTTTTACCGCAGGTTCGTGCCTCAGTTTAGCAGTCTTATGTCTCCCATAACTGATTGTATTCGCGATGGAAAGTTCACTTGGACGCCTGCAGCTGATCACGCGTTCCAGATGATCAAGGACAAACTCTGTACAACGCCAATACTCGCCTTGCCCAACTTCAATGCTGTCTTCGAACTCCATACAGACGCCTCCAAATCCGGGATCGGTGCGGTTTTAAGTCAGCAAAACCGTCCAATAGCTTTTTTTAGTGAAAAGCTCTCCAACGCTCGTCTTCGTTAGAGCACCTATGATGTGGAGTTTTATGCAATAGTACAAGCAATAAAGCATTGGCGTCATTATCTCTTTCACCGAGAGTTCGTGCTTTATACAGATCATGATGCACTGAAGCATTTAAGTACTCAGGGCAAAGTATCATCGCGGCATGCATCCTGGATCGGTTATTTGCAGCAGTTCACATTCGTGATCAAGCATACGTCTGGTTCCTCTAACAGGGTCGCTGATGCCCTCAGCCGAAGACACTCTTTGCTCACCACGATGCACGCAACGGTCACTGGCTTCAGTACTTTCGCGGATCTATACTCTACAGACCCATTCTTTGGAAAGATTTTTTCCGACACATTGGAGGGTTTGCCATCTCCATATACTTTGTGTGATGGTTTTTTGTTCCGTGACAACAGGCTTTGTATTCCCGAGTGCAGTCTTCGTCTCAAATTGATTTCTGAGATTCATGGTGAAGGTCACATTGGCCAGGATCGTACACTTCACTTACTATCTGCGTCCTATTTTTTACCATCCTTGAGGCGAGATGTGGAACGGTTTGTGGAGCGTTGTGTCACTTGTCAAAAGTCTAAAGGTCATGCCTCTAACGCCGGTCTATATATGCTTTTGCCCATCCCAACGCAACCATGGACGGACATAAGCATGGATTTTGTTGTGGGCTTACCGCGTACGCAGAAGGGATTTGATTCTATCTTTGTGGTTGTTGATCGCTTTTAAAAGATGGTGCATTTTATTCCATGCAAGAAGACGACGGATGCACTCCATGTCGCTATCCTATTATTTCGTGATGTTTACAAGTTACATGGCCTTCCTTCTTCCATTGTTTCAGATCGTGATTCACGTTTTCTTGGACATTTTTGGCGATCCTTATGGAAATTGCTCAACACAAGCTTGGATATGAGTTCTGCATATCATCCCCAAAGTGATGGTCAGACAGAGGTTGTCAATAGATCATTGGGTAATCTTTTACGTTGTCTGGTGGGTGATGCATTGCGTACTTGGGACTCTCGCTTACCACAAGCAGAGTTCGCGCATAACAGGGCAGTGAATCGTAGTTCCGGCCTCAGCCCTTTTCAGATCATTTATGGTCTGCTCCCTCGCGCCCCAGTTGACCTTTCTACTCTGCCGGACCGTACTCGTCTCCATGGGGAGGCCTCTGCCTTTGTTGACAACATTTTGGAGACGCATGCTCAGACTACTCGCCGTCTCGAAGCTTCTACCGCAAAATACAAAGCTAATGCGGACTCTCGCCGTCGCCGTCTTGTCTTTGATGCAGGAGATCTCGTATGGGTTCATTTCACCCGTGATGGAATGCCCTCTCGCGAATACAATAAGCTTAAATCAAAGAAGATAAGACCTTTGAAGGTGGTAGCAAGGATTAACGATAATGTGTATCGCATTGAACTACCTCCCGGTGTGACTACTTCTGATGTCTTCAATGTGCGCTTTCTGTCACACTACAATGCTCCGGATACTCCATCTGATTCGAGGTCGAATCCTCTTCACCCCGGGGGACCTGATGCAGCAGCATCCCCTCCATTGGCGCCAATATGATGATTCGAAATCATCATCTTTATCTGTTTGGTTTTCTTTTAAATTATGTCCTTATCTATATTTGTTTTAGTTTTTATAACGGTTTATAATATCCTTATCCTTATGGGAATTGTCCAATGGATGGGTATATAAACAGAGCTTTATCTTTCTTGTTAGTTACATTTTATGTTAATAAGAAGAGCTTTGCTTTTATCCCTTGTTTGATTCGATTCAATTCATCGACAAGAAGTTGGTCTTAAGGTGCTATCACCAAGAAACCCTTAATCGATCTAAGAACAGGTCTCTAGAACCCTAGATCGACCGTTCACCCATTCGTACGCTGCGCCAAGCGGAGAGGTAAAGCAAACCTTAGGAGATGTCTTTCTCCCAGTATATGCCGAGGAATAAACCAGGCCACGAAGTTCTTAGTCGTCGACTGCCCTTCATCCTATAACGTGATACTGGGAAGGCCTTGGATCCATGACATGGGAGCCGTACTGATATATGGTGTTTTCACATCATTGTATATATGTTTTCATTTGTTTCAAATCACTAATTCGTGTCAGACTAGTCCTTTTTAACCTTTTACATGTCTAGAGTTGGTAGAAGAGAGAAGAGAAGGTGTTGAAGACAGGATGTCCTTTTGGAGCAATCCTGCGGAGAACACTCAAGTAGAACAGTCCCGAGACTGTCCTCTCTCAAGCGGAACAAGCAGACAGAGTGATCCCAAGATTTTACCAGACGAATATGGAAACTCCTATTTCGGGAATTAAAGCCGTGTTGCCTTAATCTCTATTCTACTCACTAGCGCCTCCATATAAAAACGCCATCTATCATTTTATTATTTTCTTACGCTAGTTTTTGCAAGACAAGTTTCATACTTTTGGATTCAATCTTTTTGTAAGGGCGACGGCTCACCTCTTCGATAGAGAACAACAACCTGAACCTTATTTTTATTCTTCTTAATCTGACCATGAGTATTTTAGTTTATCTGTTGTTCTTCACTGCATCATGATTGACTAGTCGACTGTTGATCTAGGGTGATAGAGTGCATTCGCGACTGAGCATAGATAGGATATCATATAGTAAATCTTCATTCATTCATTGTTTCATGCCTGCGCTAAACTGATCATCTAGCATTTGATCCTAAGTAAATCTGTGCATCAAAAGTGTAATAGGTTGCTAGATCTTGTATGAATGAGCAGTGCATCCTTAGCCACACGAAAGTAGATGTTAAGGTGCATTGTGAACAAATCGGAGTCAATCATTAAGGTTCACCATCAGATCTCAGACCAAGCGACATCTTAGGAGCTGGGTCTGATAGGTGAAAGGAACAACTACACGACAATGTGTTGCTCTAGCCTGTTCTTTGAGTTCTAGATAGAACTGCATCGAACCTGAATAGCTGCTCGGTCGTGATTGAGATCACTCGCATTCATTCTAGATTAACTCCATTTAACTTGAATTCATCACTTGTGCTTTTTACTTGTTCTCTACGTCACTTTTAAAACACAATCATTATCTTCTTCTTAGCTTGATTTCGGAACTCATAGAACTAGAGTGTAGACTGGTCCTCTGGATTTGAATCTCAAATACTACAATTGCAACTGTTAACTTGGCAGTAGCAAGGATTCATTTTTAGTGTATCAAGTTTTGGCGCCGTTGCCGGGGACCAGATTTTTTACCTCTAATTTTCGGTTTCATATCTAGTCTAAGATATCTAACTCGCTTTTATTTCTTTGTTTCAGCTGATGATCCAGGTGCATGACCAGTAGGCATACTCGGAGCAACGCACAAGGACCATTGCATCAGCTTACCAACGAAGAACTAACAAGATTGGAACGACAGAACCGTCAACAGCCGAGATTTACGAACACCAACATGGGTGATCACGGGGATGATCTCACTGCTGCGTCTGCACTCATGCAACAGCAGATGCAGCAGATGCAGCAAACGATCCAAGCACAGCAAGCTGCTGCCGAGCAAGCTGCTCTGAATGCTGCGAATCAGCAGAACCAGCCGAAGGAGGTTGTTCCGATCGGCCAGAGAAATCTACTGCATAATCGGCCTGTTACGCGATCTGCCATCAACCCTCCACCGTGCACTAGGCAAGACTTTGAGATCAAGCCAGCCTTGATAAGTCTGGTGCAAAGGAAGATCTTTAATGGACTTCCTGCTGAGATACCGATGGACCACATAGAGCACTTTGAGAAGATGTGTGGTTTCACTAAAGCGAATGGAGTACCACCCGATTTCATCAAGTGTACTATGTTCCCTTTCTCGCTTGATGGTGTGGGAACCGAAATTCGCACTGTCGATTTTGATTAAGTAAAACGGAGGAAAGCTAAGTAAACCTAACTTTCCTTGAAGGTCCGGATTCTCTGCGACAACCAACGACAAGTGATCAAATAAATGCGGAAAGGTTTTATTGAGATTTGGGACTGGACCTTAAGGAAGGCTGCCTACGTACCCCTTTCGAGGATCAAGTCGGACGTAGTTCATTTGGAAGGGTTTGAACAAGAGATCGAACTGCCTGGCGGAGTTCGTCTAGTATGAGCGTTAGTCATAGAAACAGGCATGTCGAGAATAATGCCTAGGGTTTCTATGTGCGGAACTCTAAGTAAAAGGATTGTTAGATCCTTCCGAGAGAGACAGGAGCCTGCGGACAAGATGAAAATAGAACGAGAGGCGGCCGGACGTTCTAGGTCCTACCTTGCTAGTCTACCGCCTGAATTCTAAGTTCTTAACCCTAACAGGAGCTCTCTAGGTCTCCAATCTCGGATTTCTCTCTCTCTTAATGATTTTCGCTCTGCCTTTCCTCCTCTCCCAAAGCTCCTTTATATACTCCTTCTTATGACGGTCTATTCTCCTTTTGGGCCGCGAAGCAGGCTTTTTCCATTTTCGTCGGCCTTCATGTTTATCGGGAAACTTGACATTTATCTTCGGGAAACTTGACATTTATCCTTCTGGAAATTTAGCATTTATCTTGTTATGTGAAGATAAACGTAAATCATCGTATCTATCTCAGACAATCGTAAGCGGACTGTCCGATCGCGTTTGGTCCCTTTCGGGCCGTTTCTAGGACTCCCGTTGTTTTCTACGATTTCTTCGGAAGATCTTCAATCCTTCGTAGAGTTGAGATGAGTGGTGTCTTAAGATAACCATCACTGTTTCGCACGAAGAATTTAAGATCTTCCTTCCCGTTGATATCTTACGAGTTTCCGAAGTGTTTGCGACGATCTTAGTTTGGAGTAAGAGCGGGAGTTTTGTACGCGGAATCTCAACGATTTATTCCGCGAAAACTTGGGAAAGACGTAAAGTACAGACTTCTGACGGCCGGGCCTAGAACTTATGCACGGAAGCTGGTCATCCGACGACCCGAGCCAGCATGGGGCTAGCCGCCCGGCGGCCACGGCCAGCACGGGCGCTAGCCGCCGGCGGCCACGGCCAGCACGGGCTAGCCGCCCGGCGGCCACGGCCAGCAGCGCTAGCCGCCGGCGGCCACGTCCATCACGGGGCTAGCCGCCCGGCGGCCACGGCCAGCACGGGCGCTAGCCGCCGGCGGCCACGGCCAGCATGGGGCTAGCCGCCCGGCGGCCACGGCCAGCACGAGCGCTAGCTGCCGGCGGCCACAGCCAGCACGGGGCTAGCCGCCCGGCGGCCACGACCAGTACGGGCGCTAGCCGCCGGCGGCCACGGCCAGCGCGGGGCTAGCCGCCTGGCGGCCACGGCCAACACGGGCGCTAGCCGCCGGCGGCCACGGCCAGAACGGGGGCTAGCCGCCCGGCGGCTACGGACCAGCACGTGCGTCTCGTTGAGGGCTTCGATTTGATATATTGATCGTTTTCTGGGTCCTCACGGTTTGAGAGAACGAGCTCTTTGAAGTTTCCCGGCGGCCAGGACCAGCACGGAGGCTAGCCGCCCGGCGGCCAGGACCAGCACGGGGGCTTGCCGTCGGCGGCCAGGACCGGCACATGCGTCTCGATGAGGGCTTCGATTTGATATCTTGATCGTTCTCTGGGTCCTCACGGTTTGAGAGAACGGGCTCTTTGAAGTTTCAAGGCGGATTCCTTGTCGTTCGGCCTATCCAAACTTAGATCACTTCCCGTTTCTTGGTCTTCTCGTAAAGTTTATCGTGTAAAACAAGAACGATCGACTTTAACATAGGTTTTTGCACATGATAAATATTTTTAGCCGTTGATTTCGAGATAACCGTTTTTGACCACAACAGTTAGCCCTCCAGCCTGTAAGACGTGGAAACGATCTTGCGGGCGGAAGATTATGAGTTGAAAATCAAAATTTTTGGCTAAGAGTATTTCATTGCGGAAATCCACATCACCTTTGATTGGCGATCTCGAACGTGACGTCGGGAAGACCGTGAGTTCGTTGTTCAACTTCGACTCGATTCTTGCTGGTCTAAAATCCGTGTGCACCCTTGTCCTGCATTCGGAGGGTTCGGAGGACCAGGACCACGCAGTCAAGGATCGTGAAGCCGGCGCATATGAGACATGTAGCGGTGGTCCGACCAATGGAGGCGACGGTGAGACCGTTCCTACTTTGGGTGAGTTTTGAGGATGAAGGTGATGCTCTGGGGAGCGTCTAGGTTTATCAATCCCTTTAGAGATTTTTATTTTGATTATATTTCGGCCGTTGGTTGGCCATTATGTATGATTTCGGGACTGGCCGTTGGTGGCTTTGAGTCCCTGCCCTTTTTAGGGCGTTGTATTGAACTCGCGGTATGCGTTTATAAAATATTTTGCGTTTAGAACTTCTGTTTGTCGAAGTTAGAGGGGCAGGGTGTGAGTTGTCGTCTCATTCCTGCCTCCCTGACGATCACCGTATCCGTAGTTTGTACAAAGCGAGATTTTCCTGCGGTTTACGATTTATGCGAAAATTCAGGAAAACGTACAGACTTGAGTGAAGAGACAAGTTTTGGGATCTCGCGTCGTTGACGCTTTGCCTATGAGATGTTAAGATACCATCAAGGCTGGGTTTAGGGCAAGACCTAGGTTTACTCTCAGACTGAGGCTGTGCGATGACAAATCGGCTTTCGTTTTGCCTGTTTGTGATTTTAACCTGATTCGTACCGTTTTAAAATCTGCGAAGTGGTATCGGCTTGTATGATTTGTCTGGGCACGAATCGAGCTACTTCCTTTACGAAGTGCTGAACCAAATTTGGATTTTTTGTATAGCGCGCTATGGGATCCTTGTCGGATGTAAAAGAGCCTACCCTTAGGTGGCTTGTCTGTTTAGGACGTTAGAGTTCGTTTGTTGTGATCAGCAACAACGATATGATGCCGTTTAGAAGGCGTATGAAGGTTTTAATCGAAAAACGAATGTTCAGGGACGAAGCGACGTCTGGCAGTGCTTTGAAGTTTGTTTTTCTTATGCCATAAAAGACTATGAGCTTTTACAAATCGCGGAATGTTTCCGGGCGATAATTTATGATTTATTTGGTGGATACTGGATCCATTGTTGAGGCCGTTCAGCGATTGGCGAGTTTGTTCGCGAAGAGTTTCGAAAATTCGATTTCTGTGTTTGTAAAGAGTTTCGAAAATCCGGTTTCTTCAAAAAACGTGGGATTATACAAGCATACACATTTCAAATGTGTACGAGTTAATTTTCCCTTGTGCCGCATTTCAAATGTTCGCGGGGTTGGAGATGTTTTGCGAATGTCCGTAGTCAGAAACTGTTGTTTCAGTTTGGACGTGCAAGTAATAAAATTTTGATAGAGGAATTAGGACCAGGGGTCGCGTATATTTGACCCAGGGAGAAGCGTCTACCTTCGCTTTGCTTCGCGAAGTGTTGGCCTTCCGGGATTTTAAGGATGACTCGTATAACTCTTGGAGCTTTGTCACGAGTGTTTCTTTTCATGCTTTGTTTACGGGGCGTATAGAACTTAATCAGTCGATGTTAAGTTCAAATTTTTCCGTTAACCGTACGGCTGTTAGGACTGATTTTATTACGAGAAATTTATCGCATGATTTCCGCTTTTGGGCTATGCGACAGAGTTGCTCGCGTAATGGTCACTTGGCGTTTTATGACAAATCGTGGATTATCGTTTGGCCCTTAAGTGATTGGAGCGGCGATCGTTCAGCTGTTTTGTCTTGGCGTGAAGGCTGTGTTCAGCCGTTTAACCAAGGAGTTGGTAAACGATCAGACCGCGATCCTTTCGCATTAAGGTCATATTGGTTCACGATTGTCCTTAATGGTGATGCCGAATTCAGGTCCGGACTTTATGGAAAGACGTAGTTGGCCGAGGGCCGAATAGAGTTCGTCGAGATAGACATGCCAATCATAGCGGAGTTTTCCAAGTTATGGGTGATGGCTTTTCGAAACGATTTTCCACTTTAGGTTTCAGTTATACGATAGATGCTTCGTATAAAGTTTCCTTTGGTCGCATGAAAATTGTTTCATTTTATCCGAGGAAATAAAGTTTAAGGAATCGACGAAGAACACGTTCGGATTCAGTTTTGGGTTATTTCCCGCTTGGACGTAATTTTCCGTATTGCGATGTCGTTTTGCATGAGACCGATCTCGGTTCTCCTTATGCTGTTTTGTGTAACATGTTTATACGAAAGTAATGGATGACCGGTTTCATGAAGATAGAAAATCGCAGATAGTCAAAGTAGTCTTGTTTCCGTGGTTTACACGGGAAATGTTTCCGCTTTGATTTCGTTTTTTGGCGAAAGTTGCTTCGGGTTACTCATGAAGTTTTACCGAAGGTTATTTCGTTAATTTTGTAGCTCACCGTCGTGCCATTAGTCTCACGGAAGCGGAAAGAGTATGCCAGGATGCGCGGCGATCGTTTCTCGGTTTTCGAGAGATTAGATCGGTTTGCGCGTTCTGCCTAGACAGTCAAGGAACAATAGAACGAAACTGGAAGAAAATGCCTAAGACTTATCTTGCTAGACTATCCACCTAGGTCCTAAGTTCCCTAAATTTTACGGCAGTTTACAAGACGTTCCCATTCCTTTCCTACGAAAAAATTAAAACCTTTGATAAAATTTTCTAAGTCAGACGTACCTTAGTCTCATTGATTACTCGAGATTGCCTCATGTCCGTTCCTCTTTGTCTTCTACCGTTTCATTGTCAAAGGTCTTCGAAAGTCTGATACTGAATCGGGAATCGATTTTTGATGAAACCTGAAGGAACAGTGCAGAATCGTTGCAGAATCGTTGAAGCAAAGGGAGGAGACGTAGGCGAAACTCGAAGAAGGCTAAGGTGGGTAGACAAGTGAAAACGAATGGCAAGATGTCACTTGAGTGGGGCTTCTTGTTTCGTCAAGCTATGAGCGAACTGGTCAGGTCAAGAAGCTTACGATCTTGTTATACCTCACGAATGATGTTTCGTAAAATATTGCCGAGCTTTTATTTAACGAGAGTTAATCAAAATGTTGTCGAGTTAATTTTACGGAAATTGTTTCGTAAAATTAGTTTGGATAATATTTGGGTCAATCCTTATGAGGATTGGCCGTGCTTGACGAATGTTTTGTTTGCGGGAACTCGGAAAGTCGCAAAACACGGATTTCTGGCGTCCCGGGGCTTAGATCTTATGCACGAAGACTAACCGCCCGACGACCCGAGCCAGCACGGGGCTAGCCGCCCGGCGGCCACGGCCAGCACGGGCGCTAGCCGCCCGGCGACCATGGCCAGCACGGGCGCTAGCCGCCGGCGGCCACGGCCAGCACGGGGCTAGCTGCCCGGCGACCACGGCCAGCACGGGCGCTAGCCGCCGGCGGCCACGGCCAGCACGGGGCTAGCCGCCCGGCGACCACGGCCAGCATGGGCGCTAGCCGCCGCTGGCCACGGCCAGCACGGGGCTAGCCGCCCGGCGGCCATGGCCAGCACGGGCGCTAGCCGGCGGCGGCCACGGCCAGTGCGGGGGCTAGCCGCCCGGCGGCCACGGCCAGCGCGGGGGCTAGCCGCCCGGCGGCCACGGCCGCGACCGGAGTCGGCTGCTCGGTTCCTTCGGCTTGTGCGTGTTTTTGCGTTCTTTTTAGTTTTCCGTAGGTTTTTCCTCGTGTGGAAAATGTTTTGTTGCCCGGCGACCAGCACAGCACGGGCGCGTTAGCCGCCCGGCGCCTAGATGCAGCACGGGCGTGCTAGCCGCCCGGCGCCTAGGGACAGCACGGGCGTGCTAGCCGCCCGGCGCCTAGGGACAGCACGGGCGTGCTAACCGCCCGGGACTGTGCTTCCTCGCGGGACCTGCCTGTTTTTCTCATTTGTTTAAAGGTTTCTTGATCGACACTTAGTCTCTCGAGGTTTCTTTAATTGTTTTTCCGAGACTTTTGGACATTGATTTCATCAAGGAATTGTTTCTTAGAACTTTGTTTACCTTTTATTTTACGAGAGTTATTTCACAAAATGTTGTCGAATTAATTTTACGGGAACTGTTTTGTAAAATGTTGTCGAGTTTAATCATGCAAAAACTGTCTCGTGAAATATTTTCGAGAATTTATTTTACGAAAGGTGTTCCGTAAAATGTTATCGAATTTTAGCATTAGAAACGCTGATTGGTAACCGATCAGTCGTGCTTTCTGTTTCATGAGTAATCTGGGGTTTCTCCGCGATTTCCAGGAGAACAATTCTTTATTTTTCCGGGAAATTCTAAAAAACATTTCCAGTCGAAACTCTACTCGGTAATCAGACCGTTATATCAGCCTTGGGCTCGATCCTACCTAAAATCGTATGTGGGTCGTTCAGCCGTGATTCGGGCCCCTTTTGGGCTATCTTGGGACTTAGACGTTTTTACGATTTTTCTTTAGAAAAAGCCATTGATGTGATGCTGGTTTTTCTGAAAGGATTTCAATTCCCCGTATAGTTAAGGCAACTGGTGTTCAAGCTAACCATAGCCGTTTTATACGGCAGGCAGGAATCCGTCTCCACTACCAAGTCTTTTTATGAATTTCCCGAAGTCTTTCTTCGATAATCCCAAAAGAGGGGGGTTGTGTCCATGGACCCGAGGACCGTGTTGCAGGAACTTGGACGGGGTGCATGGTTGATAGGACCCGAACTTGGTTGGGATGGTCCGTTCTTGGGACGTTTGTCCGTAAGATGATAATCTTAGATAACTGTTTGCATAAGCGTTGGTCGTAGGAGCAGTCACTGCTGAAGTTGTTTTACCAGCGTCGATGTGAGCTGTGAGTTTGTCTTTCATATTTCCAGACATTGCTTTGATCAAGCGTTTTGCGGCCGTAAGAGTAAGAGTAATCCGTCCCCCCTCCTTCTAGCGCCAAACTGTGGGAACCGAAATTCGCACTGTCGATTTTGATTAAGTAAAACAGAGGAAAGCTAAGTAAACCTAACTTTCCTTGAAGGTCCGGATTCTCTGCGACAACCAACGACAAGTGATCAAATAAATGCGGAAAGATTTATTGAGATTTGGGACAGGACTTAAGGAAGGCTGCCTACGTACCCCTTTCGAGGATCAAGTCGGACGTAGTTCAGTTGGAAGGGTTTGAACAAGAGATCGAACTGCCTGGCGGAGTTCGTCTAGTACGAGCGTTAGTCATAGAAACGGGCATGTCGAGAATAATGCCTAGGGTTTCTATGTGCGGAACTCTAAGTAAAAGGATTGTTAGATCCTTCCGAGAGAGACAGGAGCCTGCGGACAAGATGAAAATAAACGAGAGGCGGCCGGACGTTCTAGGTCCTACCTTGCTAGTCTACCGCCTGAATTCTAAGTTCTTAACCCTAACAGGAGCTCTCTAGGTCTCCAATCTCGGATTTCTCTCTCTCTTAATGATTTTCGCTCTGCCTTTCCTCCTCTCCCAAAGCTCCTTTATATACTCCTTCTTATGACGGTCTATTCTCCTTTTGGGCCGCGAAGCGGGATTTTTCCATTTTCGTCGGCCTTCATGTTTATCGAGAAACTTGACATTTATCTTCGGGAAACTTGACATTTATCCTTCTGGAAATTTAGCATTTATCTTGTTATGTGAAGATAAACGTAAATCGTCGTATCTATCTCAGACAATCGTAAGTGGACTGTCCGATCGCGTTTGGTCCCTTTCGGGCCGTTTCTAGGACTTCCGTTGTTTTCTACGATTTCTTCGGAAGATCTTCAATCCTTCGTAGAGTTGATATGAGTGGTGTCTTAAGATAACCATCACTGTTTCGCACGAAGAATTTAAGATCTTCCTTCCCGTTGATATCTTACGAGTTTCCGAAGTGTTTGCGACGATCTTAGTTTAGAGTAAGAGCGGGAGTTTTGTACGCGGAATCTCAACGATTCGTTCCGCGAAAACTTGGGAAAGACGTAAAGTACAGACTTCTGATGGCCGGGGCCTAGAACTTATGCACGGAAGCTTGTCATCCGACGACCCGAGCCAGCACGGGGCTAGCCGCCCGGCGGCCATGGCCAGCACGGGGCTAGCCGCCCGGCGGCCATGGTCAGGTCAAGAAGCTTACGATCTTGTTATACTTCACGAATGATGTTTCGTAAAATATTGCCGAGCTTTTTATTTAACGAGAGTTAATCAAAATGTTGTCTAGTTAATTTTACGGAAATTGTTTCGTAAAATTAGTTTGGATAATATTTGGGTCAATCCTTATGAGGATTGGCCGTGCTTGACGAATGTTTTGTTTGCGGGAACTCGGAAAGTCGCAAAACACGGATTTCTGGCGTCCCGGGGGCTTAGATCTTATGCACGAAGACTAACCGCCGACGACCCGAGCCAGCACGGGGCTAGCCGCCCGGCGGCCACGGCCAGCACGGGGCTAGCCGCCCGGCGGCCACGGCCAGCACGGGGCTAGCCGCCCGGCGGCCACGGCCAGCACGGGCGCTAGCCGCCGGCGGCCACGGCCATCACGGGGCTAGCCGCCCGGCGGCCACGGCCAGCACGGGCGCTAGCCGCCGGCGGCCACGGCCAGCACGGGGCTAGCCGCCCGGCGGCCACGGCCAGCACGGGCGCTAGCCGCCGGCGGCCACGGCCAGCACGGGGCTAGCCGCCCGGCGGCCACGGCCAGCACGGGCGCTAGCCGCCGGCGGCCACGGCCAGCACGGGGCTTGCCGTCCGGCGGCCACGGCCAGCACGGGGCTAGCCGCCCGGCGGCCACGGCCAGCACGGGCGCTAGCCGCCGGCGGCCGCGGCCAGCGCGGGGCTAGCCGCCCGGCGGCCACGGCCAGCGCGGGGCTAGCCGCCCGGCGGCCCCGGCCAGTACGGGCACTTGCCGGCGGCGGCCACGGCCAGCACGGGGACTAGCCGCCCGGCAGCTACGGACCAGCACGTGCGTCTCGACGAGGGCTTCGATTTGATATGTTGATCGTTTTCTGGGTCCTCACGATTTGAGAGAACGGGCTCTTTGAAGTTTCCCGGCGGCCAGGACCAGCACGGGGGCTAGCCGCCCGGCGGCCAGACCCAGCACGGGGGCTAGCCGCCGGCTGCCAGGACCGGCACGTGCGTCTCGACGAGGGCTTCGATTTGATATTTTGATCGTTCTCTGGATCCTCACGGTTTGAGAGAACGGGCTCTTTTGAAGTTTCAAGGCGGATTCCATGTTGTTCGGCCTATCCAAACTTAGATCACTTCCCGTTTCTTGGTCTTCTCGTAAAGTTTATCGTGTAAAACAAGAACAATCGACTTTAACATAGGTTTTTGCGCATGATAAATATTTTTAGCCGTTGATTTCGAGATAACCGTTTTTGACCCCAACAGATGGGAAGGCTTCTCGCTGGCTAGATTCCCTACCTACTGGATCGCTCACCACTTGGGAACAAGTCTGATCTGCTTTCTTGAGTCACTTCTACACGAAACAAAGACAGCAGCTCTGAGACAGAAGGTCGCCACCTTCAAGCAGCTAGCTGATGAGCCGTTTTGCGATGCATGGGAACGATTCAATGTCTACCGCAGAGAGTGCCCACATCATGGTTTTGGGGAAGACTACCTGCTGGGAGTGTTCTACGATGGAGTAGGCTGGGAGTACAGGAACGCCTTGAACTCAGCCAGTAATGGATATTTCATGACCCAGTCCACTCATGTTGCCTTCGCATTGATTGAGAACATGGCCTCAAGCTCATCTGATAATAACCGCGAGACTGATCGCACTCAGAAGGTGAACAGCGTTGATAACAGCAAGATTGATGAGCTCTCTGCCAAGGTCGATCAGCTGATTAAGAGCAATTAGAACCAGGTCTTCATCATAAAACAACTGCGGAAGGCACATCAGAGGCAGATCAGTCGGCTGAGGATCAGCGTGAAGTGAGCTATGTAAATGGGCAAGGTTGGAAGTTCAAGAACTATCACCCGAACCCTAACGTGAGGAACAATCCCCACCTGTTCAACAACCCTAATCCAGACGGTAACCAAGATAATGCTCAAGGCAATCAGGGTCAGAACAGTGGATACGAAAGGCCATATGGTAATCAGGGAAGAACCTTTGTCCTCAGCCCAGCTCAGAATGCTAGTTCCACGGCCAGAAACAGCCGGTTAATCAGCAGGCTGCACAACCGGCTCATACTGCTCCGCATGATGATATGAAGAGCTTTGCGAATATGATGAGCCAACTGCTCCAAGGTCAGCAGATCCAGGGAAAAGCACTGAACCAGGTCACAAACGACATCAACACCAGGATGAATCATATGTTCAATGACCTGAGTTCCAAGTATGACAATGTCTCAAGCCATATGAGACAAATGGATATTCAGATTGCTCAGACTGCTGAGAGTGTGAAGAGACAGCAAGGAACTCTTCCTGGAAAAACATATAAGAACCCCAAGGAGTGCAATGCAGTAGGTCTACGGAGTGGAAAGCAACTGCCTGATCTTGACCCCAGGAGATTCACATCGGCTGAGAAAGGGAAGCAGAAGGAGTCGGATCAACCGCCTGAAGCTGTACCTACAGATGAGGAAGAGGCAGAACTACCTACTGAGACTGTTCCGACTGATGTAGAGCGACCCGCTGGGGTTGTTCCACCGACTGCAGCACCTTCTCCTGCTCGTCAATATGTACCAAAAGTACCCTACCCTGTTCTGGCTAAGGTTGAACGCAAGGATAAGGAGGAGATGAAATGCATGAAGATGCTGGAAGATCTAACTGTCAAACTTCCTCTGATGAGTGCGATCCAGATGATACCATCCATGCGTAGCTTTGTGAAGGGACTGATCTCTGGGAAGATATCTGATGACAGCGAGTTCATGATTGTCTCTAAGGAGTGCAGTGCAGTGCTCCAGAACAAAAGGAGCAAGAAACTGGGTGATCCGGGAAAATTTGTCCTCTCGGTTCAGATTGGGAAAACAGTCTTCTCATGCTCACTGGTCGATCTAGGATCAAGCATAAACCTCATGCCCTATTCTGTGGCTAAGCGCCTTGGATACACGGATTTCAAGCCTACCAAGATGTGCCTAAAGTTTGCTGATCGATCTGTGAAGTCCCCAGTTGGAATCCTCGAAGATCTTCAAGTTCTGGTTGGGAACACACTGGTCCCTGCCGATTTCGTTGTTCTGGAACTCGAGGAGGAGTCAAAGGATCCCCTGATCCTGGGCAGACCATTCCTATGCACTGTTGGAGCTATCATAGATGTCCGACAAGGAAAGATTGATCTCCATCTTGGAGATATTGTGATGAAGTTTGAGATGAATCAGATGCTCAAGAAACCGATGCTGGATGGACAAACCTTTACTGTCCAAGAAGAGGGTGATCCGCTGGAGCCACATGAGGGAATGATTGAGGAGATTCTCACTGATGATCCCCTTGAACTCGCCTTAGTCTGAGCTGAAGCCGAGCAGAGCTTAGAGAGTGTTGATGCTGATGCCTATGCCAAGATCCTGGATTCAGCCAGGAGTATTGAGAGGAAGGTGGCGAATCTAAGTCTGGGGGAGAACAGCGAGTCCAGCAAATCAGCTGGAACAACCGCGCCTCAGAACCCGTCTCTTCCGGCAGCTCAGACCGATGACTCATGGAGCAAGCTGAAAGCTCCAAAGGTAGAGCTCAAATCCCTTCCCAAGGGACTCATGTATGCATTTCTTGGACCCAATTCTACATATCATGTCATTGTGAATGCTGACCTGAACAATGCCCAGACTGCTCTGCTTTTTTGTGAACTGAGAAAATATCGTAAGGCATTAGGTTATTCTCTAGCTGACATACCTGGCATTTCACCTGATCTGTGCATGCATAGAATACACCTAGAAAGAGGAGGTTAAACCCAAATCTAAAAGATGTTGTAAAGAAAGAGATAATGAAACTTCTAGAGGCTGGTGTAATCTATGCGATCTCTGATAGTAAGTGGGTTAGTCCTGTTCATGTAGTGCCTGTTTGGGTATTTTTGTGTAGGATCGTTTAAGTAATACAGAACACTAGAGGATTCGTTTGTAAGAGTTGTAAATCGAGAAGAAAGAGATGTTATTGAATTATTGATCGGGACTACAACGTTTGATGGTGTATGAACCCTAGTTCTAGCCGCCTAAACTCTAATCTCTAAGTCTCGAATTGTCGATCCCTTATTCTAGGGTTTGGGCTCCCCTTCTATAGTTGTAGATGTCGGCTCCAAGTTATAGAACTCTTCCATAATCAGAAAAATGGAAGTTTCCCCTTAGGTAGAAAACTTATATTTTGCTCCAAGGGGTCGGACCCAAGGCAGGGGTCGGTTCCTGGTTTCTTCTTGAGCAAGGGCCTGAAAGTTGAGGACCTATCCGGAAGCTGGAGAAAACTTATGTCTGGATATTTTTCCCCAAAAGTTTGCTCCTTATTCCTTGATTTACTCGTGGAAATCAAGGGATAACATGTGCTTCTTGAGACTTGGTAGTTTTCTCTTGGGTACCTTATCTTCTTGCATGGGGTCAGACCGGGACCTTAACTTTCTTTCGAGGATCGCGTCTTTACTCCAAGAGATCTGGGTAGCGGGGTTCATTTGAATTTGAATTTGCCAAGCCCAGTCTTGAGAACTCCGAGATCCCGGATCGGCGGAATTTCCGAGAAGAACTCCCAACGGCTCTCTATCTCTTTTTTGTATATATATACTCTCATCTACGTGTAACGTCTTCTTAATCCCGAATCTTGCCATTTCTCGTGCCAACTCCTGAAGCTTTTTAATGGCAGGAATGAGCGAATTGGAGAAGAGAGCGAACTCCTTGTCATCCGGATCCAGCAGCCCGCAGTCACGCCGTGAAACAGACGTGCGAAATCCTTTGAGCCCAGCTCCCTTGTCGTTTGTTTCTTCGGGATCTCCGCAAGTGGGTCCCGTATCAACGGTTAGGGAGGACGAGTTATGCGATTGCCGAAAAAGGTATCCGCTTCCTTCTTTCGTCGTTCTTCAGCAGTGACTGCTCCTACGACCAACGCTTATGCAAACAGTTATCTAAGATTATCATCTTACGGACAAACGTCCCGAGAACGGACCATCCCAACCAAGTTCGGGTCCTATCAACCATGCACCCCTGTCCAAGTTCCTGCAACACGGTCCTCGGGTCCATGGACACAACCCCCCTCGTTTGGGATTATCGAAGAAAGACTTCGGGAAAAATTCATAAAAAGACTTGGTAGTGGAGACGGATTCCTGCCTGCCGTATAAAACGGCTATGGTTAGCTTGAACACCAGTTGCCTTAACTATACGAGGAATTGAAAATATTTTCGGAAAAACCAGCGTCACATCAACGGCTTTTTCTAAAGAAAAATCGTAAAAACGTCTAAGTCCCAAGACAGCCCAAAAGGGGCCCGAATCACGGCTAAACGACCCACATACGATTTTAGGTAGGATCGAGCCCAAGGCTGATATGACGGTCTGAGTTTCGACTGGAAATGTTTTTTTAGAATTTCCCGGAAAAATAAAGACTTGTTCTCCTGGAAATCGCGGAGAAACCCCATATTACTCATGAAACAGAAAGCACGACTGATCGGGTTACCAATCAGCGTTTCTAATGCTAAAATTAGATAACATTTTACGGAACACCTTTCGTAAAATAAATTCTCGAAAATATTTCACGAGACAGCTTTTGCATAATTAAACTCGACAACATTTTACAAAACAGTTTCCGTAAAATTAACTCGACAACATTTTGTGAAATAACTCTCGTAAAATAAAAGGTCAACAAAGTTCTAAGAAACAATTCCTTGCTGGGATCATGATGAAATCAATGTCCAAAAGTCTCGGAAAAACAATTAAAGAAACCTCGAGAGACTAAGTGTCGATCAAGAAACCTATAAAAAATGAGAAAAACAGGCAGGTCCCGCGAGGAAGCACAGTCCCGGGCGGCTAGCACGCCCGTGCTGTCCCTAGGCGCTGGGCGGCTAGCACGCCCGTGCTGTCCCTAGGCGCCGGGCGGCTACCACGCCCGTGCTGCCTCTTGGCGCCGGGCGGCTAACGCGCCGTGCTGCGCTGGTCGCCGGGCAACAAAACATTTTCTACACGAGGAAAAACCTACGGAAAACTAAAAAGAACGCAAAAACACGCACAAGCCGAAGGAACCGAGCAGCCGACTCCGGTCGCGGCCGTGGCCGCCGGCGGCTAGCGCCCGTGCTGGCC